>NC_041383.1:456916657-456922755 GCF_002162155.2 Triticum dicoccoides
GACTGACCCAAAAGTCGATTCAGTCGACTGAAGTGTGGCTTAATCAGAGCAGAGCAACAACACGAGCGAGGGGGAGAGCAGCAGCAGCAGTTGGGTGAGCGAGCGATCAAGCGAGAGCCAGAGCAGCAGCAGCAACGCGAGCGAGTGAGCGAGAGCCAGAGCAGCAGCAGCAGATCCGGCTGGTATGGCCGCCACCGCCGAAGGGGCCTCGCACTGGGGGAGAGCCGTCGTGGAGATGTCGCCCGCGGCGCCGGCTTCAAGGTAGCCGCTCCATGGGGGTGCGGGATGGAGCACCGTCGGCGCCGGGAGGTCGAGTTAAGGAGAAGGTGCGATGCGATGAGTGCACAACCTCTTTGGTGGCGCCGAGTAGGCCTCGGCTTCGTCCAAGGAGTCGATGAGGATGCTGCGGTTCCGGTGGAGCAGGTTAAGGCGGCGTTGTGGGGATGGAGCAGCCGCGATAGACGAGGCGATCGTTGGAGCATCTCCTTGGAGGTGGAGGACGGGGCGGCTGAACCGGCTGGACGGCGAGATGGACGATGAATCCTCATCCGGGGAGGTGGACGAGGGACGTCGAGCTGTTGCGGTGGACGACGTCGTCGGGGAAGAGGCTCCAGCTGGGCAGCGGTGACGTGGTGGACGGAGGAGGGTGGGGTTTCGCGGCTGGAGCGGAGAGGTTATGGCAGCCTGGGATTTCGAATGGCGAAAAGGGGGCGATGGGAGGGGGTGAAGCATGACTTAGGGATGCGCTTGTCCAAAATGTAGGGTGTGTTACAAAAGTACCCCCACCAATTTGAACTAGCAGCCCTTTCGGCTCAGGGTTAGAAGGGGGATTTCGCATGTCGGGATTTGGCGGCTGGAGGGAGTTTTCGCGCGCGTTGTAATTTTGGGATAGCAAGGCGCAGGTTGTGAAGGCGCCAGTTTTTGGAGCACGATATCAGAATTTTTGGGATATAACAAGACGTGGATTGAATTTTAGGGACAAGCCTAACGTGTAGTAATATTGTACTTGTACGTACCAAATCAATTCGCACTTCCCTCAACCAAAAAGAAAACGAAAAAAATAAAACTATTCACACCACACAAAGAGAGAGTCTTGCCCCGTTTTACTATACAAGTGCTATTTAAAGCTACTCCCTCCTTCCATCTATATAGGGCCTAATGCATTTTTCGATGCTAACTTTGACCAAATATTAGAGCAATGATATATGACATGCAACTTACACAAAGCACACCGTTAACTTCGTGTGTGAAAGGTTCTTTCAATGATATAATTTTCACATTGTGCATGTCATGTACTATTAATCTTGTCAATAGTCAAAGGCGGTCTTAAAAATCTCATTACACCCTATATAGATGGAAGGAGGGAGTATGAATCCATGTTATGTCCGATTAAATTTTTTCGCTTGCTGTATAATGCATGTAACCTATTCATACCAACATTTTAGTGCATTCGAAATGTCTATACTACCACTGCAATTCGAACTAAATTTGAATTTGTTTCTCTATTTCAATAAGAATCTACAATCATGATTGTTGCCAACTTCAACCATCATAGTTTCCTTGCTATCCGTCAGATATAAATCGGACGGCCTATAATGCAGGATGGCAGGCACACCATCATCAACAACTCCGTTTTCTTATACGAGTAGAGATAAAATATATTAAATGTAGTATAACATGTTCATAAACACACCATGTGTATCACCGTTATATATATTCACACATGCGTCGGTTTAAAACACTATGATAAATTCTTCAAATATCTAAATTCGCTTTTTATAATGAAGTATACATGATCTCTATTCGTCTTTTACACCCACACAACCCTCTTATCTTTGTAGCTAGCACTAACTTTCTCTTGTGCATGCACACGCCCGCATCCCTCTCACCCTCCCTCAGCATTCTCTAGCTCTATCGCGCAAATTCGTCTTTTCACTTTAGGTCGTTCACCCACAGTGTGTGTAGGCCCCCCAGCTCCTTATTTACGGCACACATCGATCGATATGCCTCTCTAGCCAGGTGTGCCTAGCACAAACACAAGTTTTCCCTCTTCTCTTGTCACCGTCCATGCCTCACTGCCACCACTCTTTTTCATCATTCTCGTACTCGCACACTCCTCCCCGCTCGATATAGTATGCCTCTCGTACCACCTCCTACATGCATCCCTCTATCTCTATCCTTCTCCTCATGCCTCGTTTGCTTCTAACACACACATGTATGTATACCGATCGATCTCCCAACATATACCTGGATCGACTTTAACTACCCCCCCCCATCGATCCACGTACCTCACAAGTTATGTCTCTCCTTTCTCTAACAAAGGGCGATTGATCTTCCTATGTAGTTATGTCTGCTTACCACAGCCACATCATCCCCCCTCATCATTCGTGCATGCCTCCTGACCCGTCTCTCACACGCACGTGCACAGACAACAAGCAGCCATCTCCTCTCTTATTGATATTGCGGCCGTGCCCTCCGTTTGTCTAGCAAGCCTATCCCACCATTTGTGAGACGCCACTCCACCACCACCCCCTCCAACACTCTAGCTCTGTCTCTCTCCCAACCTTATTCCTCTCCTGCACATATGCATGGATGCCGATCGATCTCCCTTAATACATGAGGCAGATCGATCTCCTTAATACACTAGAACATATAGGCGCGCGTTGCCGCGCCCGTTCATAGTTTATGCAATAGTAGAGATGCTTTTGAAAATATACATGCTAGTTTCGAACACTCTTCCATGCTAAGTTAGGAAAAATGGTAAGAATGATGGTCTTTACCCTTAATTTGATGATTATGTTGTGTAGTGATTTTTCCTATAATAAAAAATATATAGGTTTTGTTTTTTGGTTTTTAGCCTTGGAACAATTATTTCTACATATTTAGACATTAGTTTCGTAGAAAAAAACAATAGATTAATCTTATGGTCCCTCACAACCGGCCTTAATTGTCCGAACATGCAATTGGATGGGCTTGGAACGGCCTATACTGTACTATATACTGTAAAATACTGTGAAAGCAATCGCTGCCTCCTCTTAGTTTTACTCTGTAAAAAACATATAAAACTACTTAATTTAATTTAAGATGAATGCGAAGGGTTGTAATTTATTTACTGTTCGAACTATAATTGTTAGTTTAATGGGTGGTGGGAAGTTAATGATTCAGTTACAATTAGTTTTGCTTGGTAATTAATAGCTCAAAACTGGGCGCTCATTTGCTCTTTATTATGCCTCTTTGGTGCCATACCTGACGTAAGTTCCGTGTGGGTCATTGTGAGATGAAGCAAGAAGGATCCATGGCTGCGGAGGTAATAGATTTGATATGATTATTACTGTAAAAGAAGATTTGATATGATTAAATTATTTTGAATTGTGTTTCTGATTCTCCCTTCTAAATTCTGTGTACACATTGCCAGGAATACACAGATAACTTGGGGATTGTTCGCATCTCTTGGAAGATAACTTGGAGCATGCTATTGGATAACAAAGAGTCTTATTCCCTAAGCAATTTCTTTAGATAGAACAATGAAAGAGTAGCGAGGACTGGATCAGGTGCTCCTCCTTCGCACCTTGAAGAGCTATTGACACTGCATCGTGTACTACCACTACTCACCATCCATCGCTGCAGTCGACATCATGATCCCTAAGACAATCGCACGAAAAAAGCAACATAGATTAGCACCTATGTACGAAGGAAACTGGGTGAAGGAATGATGCCATCAGTTGACACTACCAACGCATATCCTAATGGATCAGTAGCAAAATCAGGTATCTCAGCACTAATAAGAGAGAGATAATGGAAAGTGAATCGATTTTACTCTTGTTTTTAAGCAAGGACAGTGTACATGTGGGAAGCCTCATTTCTGGAATTCAGTACTGTGTAGCACTACAGAATGAAGGATGAGTGTTATTTGGCAGAGAAGTATCCGTGATTTAAAAGCAATTTTGTAAAGAAAAGTACCTGCTACAGCAGGTCCAGAAACCTTGCCTCTTTTAATGTCATCAATTATGTTGTCTTGCTTCATTTTGTACACCCTATTAACAATGTCAACCGATCTGATGGGTGTTGTCCAGGTTAAATCCAAAGTGCCTCACCAACTTCTGGCCATTTAGGATTGCAAGTAAAAGTTGTGAATGTATCAGGACCACCATGTACTCGACAAATGGAGATGGTATCCCGATAGTGATGGACATAATACATATCCGCTTGTGGGCGTCATGATGTTTTTGTCTGTATGAGCTCCAAGAGATGTGAACTAAATAGGCAATTGTATTCTCGTATGTGGTTCATAAACACAAGAGTATGTCAAGTGTAAGATAAATATGGCTGTAAAGTAGCAGAAGCAGAGGTGAATTAACATACTCGTTCTTTTTGGTCGCCCAATCGAATTGTATATAGTAAGTGGTTCATTAATCCTTTCCTTGCCCGCTTACTTTGGGGCAGGACTCTTCTTGGACTGCTAGCTCAACGTGCCTGGCACTCATCGGTTCCATGGGCCTGTAATCAGGAACAATTAGGTATTTTTATTCTATTGAGGTCCAGCACATCCCATAGATAGATTATATGAAATCTGAAACAATCAGAAAGAAAGGGAGCAGACAAAATGGATGTGCCCGGATGGAATAAAATGCACAATTAAACTCACAGTAACAAACAAAACAAAGAAGATGAAAAGGCCATGCAAACCATATGAAAGAATATCACAGCAGTGGCACCTGTCCAGCAGACATTGTTGCAATTGGGTGTGACGCACACCCCGGGGAACCCCAACGAAGGAGCACCACAAACATGCAAGGAGGAATAATATGTCTGTTTTGTAGATATGAATACATGAAGGATAATTAGAGGGAGGAAGATGGATGGTTGGCAAGAACGAAACTAAGCAACGGGCATGGCCGTCCAACAGCGGGAGGTGAGAGACGACAAAGAAGACAAGAAGAAAGAGATGGTGGGAGGCGTAATATATATGAGGGAGAACGGAAGGCGGGAAGGAAGGGATGGCGTGAGGCAATATATGAAGGAGAACAGGAAACTGTGATGACGCAAATTATCACCATTATTACAGGATAATTACGCATCAGCGCGGCGGCAGTTTCAGTTTCAGGTATGGAATGGGGAGGGACGTGCGTCATAGCTGCAAGGCATGGAGGCGAACGCAGGAGGAAGACAGTCGGAGATGGACGCCGACGGCAGGTGCGGCCGCCGCAGCCGCCATGGAAGAACGCTGCACTACATTAAAAAAAGTAAGGAAGAGACCACCATGGGGCATGTGGAGGAAGAGTGGAGTGCGAGCGGAGGGCACCGACGCCGAAGCATATCTTCTGTAGAAGCTCACCGCCGGGACGAAGGACGGCGGCGACGCAGCGTCGAGGAACAGAGAAGCAGCCCTTTTTTTGTTTGAACTGGAGCAACCCTTTTTTATGAAGAAGAGGAGCAGCCCGGGGATAGCGCTGCCGACGGAAAACCTGGACGACCCGCTCCTCTACACGTTGGACTGGACCTGGGCCTTCTATCTCAAGGCCTGGTTACGGACGGAGACCGTAGATCAATCCCCGGAGCAGCGGCCCGCGAGACTGTGTTGCTTGTGGCTGGGACGGCGGAACTAATTCCTGCGCTGGGCAGAGACACGAAGATCTGATTCGTCCGTAGATATGAACGGTGGCTGACGACCTCTAATCGCTGAGAGGGCTAGTAGGTAGCTTTATTATACTGTTTCTCAATGTGGTAGGACTCTTTCCTCCTCCACACATATACCAACCATTGTACCTCTATAATTAATTGGACCTCTCTTTTCCCCCACCACACACTGATAGTCGAGCGCTGCAGGTAGGTATCCATGCCACAGAGACAAACTGCACATGTCCCCTCTCACGTTTCAGTAGGCCAGCCACTCTATATCTTTGACGTGGGCACACACAAATTCGATGGCACTCTTTATCGATCGCGCGCGCACACACACACATCATCCCTCTTTTCGATTCTATGGACACCTCAAGCCGGTGATACCTCCACTCTCTTCTCGTGGATCGCCCCCTATATATATGTTATATCCAGGACTCTATTTCACACACATTGCATATGTTATATTTTTTGATTGA
>NC_041383.1:456922953-456934730 GCF_002162155.2 Triticum dicoccoides
AACTCCACGTAGGTGGTGTACATATACAAGAAGAGAATATGTGCACCGTGCACGTACTCACGCTTCGTGCCCAGCCACACCCGCGCGGTACACGGTGGAGCTCATTTCTTTACGAAATGGCAGCCCACGTGCTAATTTGAACGCCTGTAGCGGTTGTTTACCTAGGGAGGTCGTGTACCATGCCTACACGAAACAAAGTTCGACTTGACGCGTTGCCGCTTTATTTTTAAATAAAGTTATAGCGCTCAATGGCACGTACACAGAATATAAAATGGTTTTTATGGAGAAAAAGGTAGTCCGCTCACTATATACAATGGAGCCTTGCGTGCCTGGTTTGTCGCTCTTCAGAGTATCTCACACAAGGCTGCGGTGGCCTCTCTCTCTCTCTCACCGTTGGTCACTGATCCGGTCGCATCCCGTCCGCCGGGGGAAAGGGAGTGCGGTGGCCTCTCTCTCTCTCTCTCACCGTTGGTCACTGATCCGGCCGCATCCCGTCTGCCGGGGGAAAGGGAGTGCGGTGGCCTCTCTCTCTCTCACCGTTGGTCACTGATCCGGCCACATCCCGTCCGCCGAGGGAAAGGGAGGAAGTGCATCGTTTCTCCGTTCGACGGCGCCGAGGCAGCACGTCCCGATGTGCGGTACACGCCGTTCTCTCTGACCAAGCTCCGGCGCGGCAGGGCCTACGCCACCTGCTCGCAGATTCCACCCGCCACTGCTCACCTAGTTACATCCCGACGACCTCCAGGTATCCCCTCCGACCATGCTCCACTTCCCGTCTTCCCACGTCGCTGCATGTGGATCTTCCATAGTTCTTTGCCCAAAACGTAGCTCGTCCAGCGTACTTTCCATATTGCATTCTCGTCCTCACACCGTTTTAGACAAACACAACCGTGTTGTTATCTTCCCCTAGGGCAAGGAATATGCTTCTTTTTTGTCGTCGCATGTGTCATCAACTGTTATTGGCCAGTAATTGTTTCCTTTCTACCTCTTTTTTGCAAACAGGGCTATCCATTTCACCTTGTTGCTATTGCGGCCTTTTGGTGAACTACACAAATCACTTTTTTCTTAAGAGTGTTTTGTGTAGTTGTACTAAAATGTCACATGGGCAACGTCTCTACATTTCAGTGCGACTGCACAAAGGGAGATTGGTTTTGCTCTATTCTCCTCATCCAACTCCGAGCCTAATCTTCTCCAACTAGTTAGTCTTAAGAGAGACTGCAAAGGTGACCGGCTTCTATTTATGTGTTTATTATTTCATCAACAGTCCTCTATTATCGTAATCACACTTAATATCTTTGGAACAGGGACACTCAGCTCTATTTTAGTGGAACTGCACAAAATGATCGAAATGTTGCATGCTCCAGACAACTACCTTTTTTCCCAACATGCCTTGTTGATTTAGACTCGTACTACTGCGCTTGGCTCTTCGCCTCTTCGTGAAGTCGAACAATGATGGTACTCTGCATGTTGGGTACTACAGTGTATGCCTCTGACAATCTGACACCGAATGGACTGATGCATGTCCACCGAGGATAGGTTGCATTAGTCAAAAGGCGTAAGCAAGCTTCACCTTGTCCTGCAAGCTTCTCCTCGTTCTGCGAGTTGATGGGACACACCAAAAAGTAGTGCTAGTCCATACTCCCTCATTTCCGGTTAATATGGCTTAATATTTATTGCGGGTAAATGAGAGAGCTTTATTCATATATAAACATTCTTAGGACAATCAGCCAAGACACTAGTCACTAGATAGCAAGGTACCCCGCAAAAAAAGAAGTAGGAAGCGAGGTGTTTCATCAAGCTAGCTCTCGGCCACATTCAAAGTGCAGCAAGCACAGTTCGCACGAAGATGCGCTGCAATCAACTTCCATTATCACATGCGAGAACCCTCGAAGAGAACCAAATGTGTTGAAGATTGCTTTATCACATTTTAAAATTATAATAAGAGTGCAGACGCTCCTCCATCCAGTTCCTAGTACTAGTATAGTATGTACCTTTATAGACTATATTAGTAGTACTAGTAGTAGTAAACTTTGCGCTTGGCTGTTCGCCTATTCGGGAAATCGAACAATAGTAGCACTAGTAGTATAGTCTATGCTTTTGGCAATCTGACACCGAATTAACTGTTGCACGTCCACCGCCTGAGCGAGGGAGAGCTTGCATTAGTCAAAAGTTTCTCCTTGTCCTGCGAGCCACCGCGCGCAAGTAATGCTAGTCCATACTGCCTCCTCTCCGGTTAATATGGATTAATTTTAAACGAGACAAATACACTGTCTGCCACTGTATATTTGTAAAAATATGGTTAGTGGACTTCATAATACGCTCATTGCGCTCAGTATATATATTTTCCGGTGTTTATACGGTCACTAGCTCACCCTGACAGAGTATGTGTGTGCATGCACTTGTAGGTTGAGCACTTAGCGTGACCGTATGTGTTCTGTCGTGTGCTCGGACATGCATGCATTAGGGCGTCGCACACGTTTTTGCGTCCATGTGTACGTGTGACTGTTGCATACACGTAGGGGGAGTACGTGTAGGGGCCACTAAGGAGCAGTCAAATCACACAGTAAGTTAGTCGGAAGAAGCAACCACCATTTCACTCTTGAATGACATGTACGCAATATAAAATGGTTGATATGGAGAGAAAAAGAAAACCACTATATATACACTAGCAGGAGGCTAAGCTACAAGCCTGCTTGCTAAGGTTGCTCTCTTCACAAGCATAGAACGATGGGCCTGATCCCGCAGCTGGGGGAAGGGAACAATGTTCTGCGTAGACGCTGTCGACATTGGCGAGGGAGAAAACCCACAGTCGGTGCGTCCCAACTGGGGGTCACCGCGGTATGGGCCGATGCCGCGTCCCAACCGCCCTTCTAGGTACAACCCGATGTCCCAGGTAGTACATCTTCCTTTTGGAGCTGGCTTGCTCCACTGCCGTAGCTCCATCTCCATGTTGATCTTTCTCTACTTCTACCGGCTTCTACTTGTGATGAGTTTATGTCTCATGACCTAGTGCCAGTACTATTATTCTAATCACACTTCTTCAATATCTTTGCCATCAGGGATGCTCAGGTCGATTTTAGTGGAACTGCACAAAAGCATCGTATGATCCGAGGGTGCCAGCCGTCTTTAATTCGACAGGTTCTACCTGGCCAGGGAATTAAATCATGTTTAGGGTTTAGGGTTTAAGTCGTAGTGACCCCATCAGTAGTTTTTCTTTCGTACACGCTCTCACAACTTTTTTCTTTAGTTGTGAAGTAAATATTGGCTATGATCTGTGAATCATTGAGATGCATCAGCATGCGTGTTAGTTTTCCTTTGTATTTGATGGAATGTTGTAACGGGGCAATCTTGGAATAGGAATGAAAATGGAGTGGAAAGTTTCCGTTTTTCCGGAGAAAAAATGGAAACGGAGAGAAACCAACGTTTCGTTTCGTTGGATCGCACCATCGAGCAAAACCGAGGTTTAAATCACGTCTGTCGTGTTCGTGTCTCACCCTCCTCCACGGCTTGACCCCACACGGTCGCTCGGCATGCCACTCACCGCAAACCGAGTATACGATAACTTTCCCGCCTGCTTGTCGATGGATCGCGCCATAGAGTACTACTAGCACTACTAGAAGAGATTGACGAGTTGGGGGAGGACAACTAGCTGTAGCACGGACTCCCAAGAACTTTTTACATGCATGTTGTAGCCGGCTATTGCGACCTTTGAACACGGAGTAGCCGCGTACACCCGGAAGCGGCGCGGGCGACGCTCTCTCGGCCGGCGCGTCGCTTCAATGCCGGCTGATACGTCTCCGTCGTAACTATAATTTTTGATTGTTCCATGCCAATATTATTCAACTTTCATATACTTTTGGCAATTTTTATACTATTTTTGGGACTAACATATTGATCCAGTGCCCAGTGCCAGTTCCTGTCTGTTGCATGTTTTATGTTTCGCAGGAAACCAATATCAAACGGAATCCAAACGGGATAAAAACGGACGGAGAATTATTTTGGAATATTTGTGATTTTTGGGAGGAAGAATCAATGCGAAACGGTGCCCGAGGTGGCCACGAGAGTGGCCCACGCCACTCCTCCAGGGGGGCACACCCCCCTATCTCGTGGGCCACCCGTAAGGCGGTTGATGCCCTTCTTTGGCCGCAAGAAAGCTAATTTTTGGAAAATGATCTGGGCGAAGGTTTCAGTCCAATCGGAGTTACGGATCTCCAGATATAAAGGAAACGGTGCCAGGGCAGAATTCCAGAACGCAGAAACAGAGAGATAGATCCAATCTCGGAGGGGCTCTCGCCCCTCCCATTGTTGGGTACCGTAGTAATTTCAAAAAAAATCCTACGCACACGCAATATCATGGTGATGCATAGCAACGAGAGGGGAGAGTGTGTCCACGTACCCTCGTAGACCGAAAGCGGAAGCGTTATGACAACGCGGTTGATGTAGTCGTACGTCTTCACGATCCGACCGATCCAAGCACTGAACGTACGGCACCTCCGAGTTTAGCACACGTTCAGCTCGATGACGATCCCCGGACTCCGATCCAGCAGGGTGTCAGGGATGAGTTCCATCAGCACGACGGCGTGGTGACGATGATGATGTTCTACCAACGCGGGGCTTCGCCTAAGCACCACAACGATATGAACGAGGTGGAATATGGTGGAGGGGGCACCGCACACGGCTAAGGAACAATCACGAAGATCAACTTGTGTGTCTAGAGGTGCCCCCCTCCTCCGTATATAAAGGAGGGAGGAGGAGGGGGCCGGCCAAGGGGGTGGCGCGCCCTAGGAGGGGGAAACCTACTCCAAGTAGGTTTGCCCCTCCCTTTCCTAGTCCAAGAAGGAGGGGGAACGAAGGAGTGGGAGAGGGGAAAGGCAAGGGGGGCGCCACCCCCCCTTCCTTGTCCTATTCGGACTCAAGGGGAGGGGGCGCGCCTCTTGCCCTGGTCGGCCCCTCTCTTTCTCCATGAGGGCCCAACAAGGCCCATTAGTTCCAGGGGGGGTCCGGTAACCCTCCAGCACTCCGGTTTTCTCCGAAATCACCCGGAACACTTCCGGTGTCCGAATATAGTCGTCCAATATATCAATCTTTATGTCTCGACCATTTCGAGACTCCTCGTGATGTCCGTGGTCACATCCGGGACTCCGAAGAACCTTCGGTACATCAAAACTTATAAACTCATAATAAAACTGTCATCGTAACGTTAAGCGTGCGGACCCTACGGGTTCGAGAACTATGTAGACATGACCTAGAACTGTTTCCGATCAATAACCAATAGCGGAACCTGGATGCTCATATTGCCTCCTACATATTCTACAAAGATCTTTATCAGTCAAACCGCATAACAACATACGTTGTTCCCTTTGTCATCGGTATGTTACTTGCCCGAGATTCGATCGTCGGTATCTCAATACCTAGTTCAATCTCGTTACCGGCAAGTCTCTTTACTTGTTACATAATGCATCATTCTGTAACCAACGCATTGGTCACATTGCTTGCAAGGCTTATAGTGATGTGCATTACCGAGAGGGCCCAGAGATACCTCTCCGACAATCGGAGTGACAAAACCTAATCTCGAAGTACGCCAACTCAACATCTACCTTTGGAGACACATGTAGAGCTCCTTTATAATCACCCAGTTACGTTGTGATGTTTGGTAGCACACAAAGTGTTCCTCCGATAAACGGGAGTTGCATAATCTCATAGTTGTAGGAACTTTGTATAAGTCATGAAGAAAGCAATTGCAAAATACTAAACGATCAAGTGCTAGGCTAACGGAATGGGTCAAGTCAATCACATCATTCTCCTAATGATGTGATCTCTTTAATCAAATGACAACACATGTATATGGTTAGGAAACATAACCATCTTTGATTAATGAGCTAGTCAAGTAGAGGCATACTAGTGACATTAAGTTCATCTATGTATTCACACATGTATCATGTTTCCGGTTAATACAATTCTAGCATGAATAATAAACATTTATCATGATATGAGGAAATAAATAATAACTTTATTATTGCCTCTAGGGCATATTTCTTTCAGTCTCCCACTTGCACTAGAGTCAATAATCTAGATTACAAAGTAATGATTCTAACACCCATGGAGTCTTGGTGCTGATCATGTTTTGCTAGTGGAAGAGGCTTAGTCAATGGGTCTGCAACATTCAGATCCGTATGTATCTTGCAAATCTCTATGTCTCCCACCCGGACTTGG
Organism: Triticum dicoccoides; assembly: GCF_002162155.2. Lineage (NCBI taxonomy): Eukaryota > Viridiplantae > Streptophyta > Magnoliopsida > Poales > Poaceae > Triticum > Triticum dicoccoides. The sequence goes on from NC_041383.1 coordinate 456,929,167, forward strand.
TCCTGGATGGAATTGAAGCGTCTCTTGATGTGCCTGGTCCTCTTGTGAAATCTGGATTCCTTTGCCAAGGCAAATTGCACCAGTATTGTAACAGAAGATCTTCATTGGTCCCGATGCACTAGGTATCACACCTAGATCGGAAATGAAGTCCTTCATCCAGACTCCTTCATTTGCTGCTTTCGAAGCAGCTATGTACTCCGCTTCGCATGTAGATCCTGCCACGACGGTTTGTTTAGAACTACACCAACTTACAGCTCCACCGTTTAATAAAAATATGTATCCGGTTTGTGATTTAGAATCGTCCGGATCAGTGTCAAAGCTTGCATCGACGTAACCATTTACGACTAGCTCTTTGTCACCTCCATAAATGAGAAACATATCCTTAGTCCTTTTCAGGTATTTCAGGATGTTCTTGACCGCTGTCCAGTGATCCACTCCTGGATTACTTTGGTACCTCCCTGCTAAACTTATCGCTAAGCATACATCAGGTCTGGTACACAACATTGCATACATGATAGAGCCTATGGCTGAAGCATAGGGAACATCTTTCATTTTCTCTCTATCTTCTGCTGTGGTCGGGCATTGAGTCTGACTCAACTTCATACCTTGCAATACAGGCAAGAACCCTTTCTTAGCCTGATCCATTTTGAACTTTTTCAAAACTTTATCAAGGTATGTGCTGTGTGAAAGTCCAATTAAGCATCTTGATCTATCTCTATAGATCTTGATGCCTAATATGTAAGCAGCTTCACCGAGGTCTTTCATTGAAAAACTTTTATTCAAGTATCCCTTTATGCTATCCAGAAATTCTATATCATTTCCAATTAACAATATGTCATCTACATATAATATCAGAAATGCTACAGAGCTCCCACTCACTTTCTTGTAAATACAGGCTTCTCCAAAAGTCTGTATAAAACCACATGCTTTGATCACACTATCAAAGCGTTTATTCCAACTCTGAGATGCTTGCACTAGTCCATAAATGGATCGCTGGAGCTTTCACACTTTGTTAGCACCTTTTGGATCGACAAAACCTTCTGGTTGCACCATATACAACTCTTCTTCCAGAAATCCATTCAGGAATGCAGTTTTTACATCCATTTGCCAAATTTCATAATCATAAAATGCGGCAATTGCTAACATGATTCGGGCAGACTTAAGCATCGCTACGGGTGAGAAAGTCTCATCGTAGTCAACCCCTTGAACTTGTCGAAAACCTTTTGCAACAAGTCGAGCTTTCTAGACAGTTATATTACCATCAGCGTCAGTCTTCTTCTTGAAGATCCATTTATTCTCAATGGCTTGCCGATCATCGGGCAAGTCAACCAAAGTCCATACTTTGTTCTCATACATGGATCCTATCTCAGATTTCATGGCTTCAAGCCATTTTGCGGAATCTGGGCTCATCATCGCTTCCTCATAGTTTGTAGGTTTGCCATGGTCAAGTAACATGACTTCCAGAATAGGATTACCGTACCACTCTGGTGCGGATCTTACTCTGGTAGACCTACGAGGTTCAGTAGAAACTTGATTTGAAGTTTCTTGATCAATATCATTAGCTTCATCACTAATTGGTGTAGTTGTCATAGGAACCGGTTCTTGTGACGAACTACTTTCCAATAAGGGAGCAGGTACAGTTACCTCATCAAGTTCTACTCTCCTCCCACTCACTTCTTTCGAGAGAAACTCCTTCTCTAGAAAGGATCCGAATTTAGCAACAAAAATCTTGCCCTCAGATCTGTGATAGAAGGTGTACCCAATAGTCTCTTTTGGGTATCCTATGAAGACACATTTCTCCGATTTGGGTTCGAGCTTATCTGGTTGAAGTTTCTTCACATAAGCATCGCAGCCCCAAACTTTAAGAAACGACAACTTTGGTTTCTTGCCAAACCACAATTCATAAGGCCTCGTCTCAACGGATTTTGATGGTGCCCTATTTAACGTGAATGCGGCAGTCTCTAAAGCATAACCCCAAAATGATAGCGGTGAATCAGTAAGAGACATCATAGATCACACCATATCCAGTAAAGTACGATTACGACGTTCGGACACACCATTTCGTTGTGGTGTTCCGGGTGGCGTGAGTTGCGAAACTATTCCGCATTGTTTCAAATGTAAACCAAACTCGTAACTCAAATATTCTCCTCCACGATCAGATTGTAGAAATTTTATTTTCTTGTTACAATGATTTTCCACTTCACTCTAAAATTCTTTGAACTTTTCAAATGTTTCAGATTTGTGTTTCATCAAGCAGATATACCCATATCTGCTCAAATCATCTGTGAAGGTGAGAAAATAACGATACCTGCCACGAGCCTCAATATTCATTGGACCACATACATCAGTATGTATGATTTCCAACAAATCAGTTGCTCGCTCCATAGTTCCGGAGAACGGTGTTTTAGTCATCTTGCCCACGAGGCACGGTTCGCAAGCACCAAGTGATTCATAATTAAGTGATTCCAAAAGTCCATCAGTATGGAGTTTCTTCATGCACTTTACAACGATATGACCTAAATGACAGTGCCACAAATAAGTTGCACTATCATTATCAACTGTGCATCTTTTGGGTTTAACATTATGAATATGTGTATCACTACTATCGAGATTTAATAAAAATAGACCACTCTGTAAGTGTGCATGACCATAAAAGATATTACTCATATAAATAGAACAACCATTATTCTCTGATTTAAATGAATAACCGTCTCGCATCAAACAAGATCCAGATATAATGTTCATGCTCAACACTGGCACCAAATAACAATTATTTAGGTCTAAAACTAATCCCGATGGTAGATGTAGAGGTATCATGCCGACCGCGATCACATCGACTTTGGAACCATTTCCCACGTGCATCGTCACCTCGTCCTTAGCCAATCTTCGTCTAATCTGTAGTCCCTGTTTCGAGTTGCAAATATTAGCAACAGAACCAGTATAAAATACCCTGGTACTACCGCGAGTATTAGTAAGGTACACATCAATAACATGTATATCACATATACCTTTGTTCACTTTGCCATCCTTCTTATCCGCCAAATACTTGGGGCAGTTCCGCTTCTAGTGTCCAGTCTGCTTGCAGTAGGAGCACTCAGTCTCAGGCTTAGGTCCATACTTGGGTTTCTTCTCTTGAGCAGCAACTTGTTTGCTGTTCTTCTTGAAGTTCCCCTTCTTATTCCCTTTGCCCTTTTTCTTGAAACTGGTGGTCTTATTGACCATCAACACTTGATGCTCCTTCTTGATTTCTACCTCCGCAGCCTTTAGCATTGCAAAGAGCTCGGGAATAGTCTTGTCCATCCCTTGCATATTATAGTTCATCACGAAGCTCTTGTAGCTTGGTGGCAGTGATTGAAGAATTCTGTCAATGACACTATCATCAGGAAGATTAACTCCCAGTTGAATCAAGTGATTATTATACCTAGACATTTTGAATATGTGTTCACGCACAGAACTATTCTCCTCCATCTTACAACTATAGAACTTATTGGAGACTTCATATCTCTCAATTCGGGCATTTGCTTGAAATATTAACTTCAACTCCTGGAACATCTCATATGCTCCATGACGTTCAAAACATCGTTGAAGACCCGGTTCCAAGCCGTAAAGCATGGCACACTGAACTATCGAGTAGTCATCAGCTTTGCTCTGCCAGACATTCTTAATGTCGTCAGTTGCATCTGCAGCAGGCCTGGCACCCAGCGGTGCTTCCAGGACGTAATTCTTATGTGCAGCAATGAGGATAATCCTCAGGTTACGGACCCAGACCGTCTAATTGCTACCATCATCTTTCAACTTAGCTTTCTCAAGGAACGCATTAAAATTCAACGGAACAATAGCACGAGCCATCTATCTACAACAAACATAGACAAGCAAAATATTATTAGGTACTAAGTTCATGATAAATTTAAGTTCAATTAATCATATTACTTTAGAACTCCCACTTAGACAGACATCTCTCTAGTCATCTAAGTGATCACGTGACCCAAATCAACTAAACCATGTCCGATCATCTAGTGAGATGGAGTAGTTTCAATGGTGAACATCACTATGTTGATCATATCTACTATATGATTCACGTTCGACCTTTCGGTCTCCGTGTTCCGAGGCCATATCTGTATATGCTAGGCTCGTCAAGTTTAACCTGAGTATTCGGCGTGTGCAACTGTTTTGCACCCGTTGTATTTGAATGTAGAGCCTATCACACCCGATTATCACGTGGTGTCTCAGCACGAAGAACTTTCGCAAGGGTGCATACTCAGGGAGAACACTTCTTGATAATTTAGTGAGAGATCATCTTAAAATGCTATTGTCAATCAAAGCAAGATAAGATGCATAAAGGATAAACATCACATGCAATCAGTATAAGTGATATGATATGGCCATCATCATCTTGTGCTTGTGATCTCCATCTCGGAAGCACCGTCATGATCACCATTTTCACTGGTGCGACACCTTGATCTCCATCGTAGCATCGTTGTCACTACGCCATCTATTGCTTCTACGAGTATCGCTACCGCTTAGTGATAAAGTAAAGCAATTACAGGGCGTTTGCATTTCATACAATAAAGCGACAACCATATGGCTCCTGCCAGTTGCCGATAACTTCGGTTACAAAACATGATCATCTCATACAATAAAATATAGCATCACGTCTTGACCATATCACATCACAACATGCCCTGCAAAAACAAGTTAGACGTCCTCTACTTTGTTGTTGCAAATTTTACGTGGCTGCTACGGGCTGAGCAAGAACCGTTCTTACCTACGCATCAAAACCACAACGATAGTTCATCAAGTTAGTGCTGTTTTAAACTTCGCAAGGACCGAGCATAGCCACACTCGGTTCAATTGAAGATGGAGAAACAGACACCCGCTAGTCACCTGTGTGCGAAGCACGGCGGTAAAACCAGTCTCGTGTAAGCGTACGCGTAATGTCGGTCCGGGCCGCTTCATCCAACAATACCGCTGAACCAAAGTATGACATGCTGGTAAGCAGTATGACTTGTATCGCCCACAACTCACTTGTGTTCTACTCGTGCAAATAACATCAATGCATAAAACCTAGGCTCGGATGGCACTGTTGGGTAACATAGTAATTTCAAAAAAATTCCTATGCACACGCAAGATCATGGTGATGCATAGCAACAAGAGGGGAGAGTGTGTCCACGTACCCTCATAGACCGAAAGCGGAAGCGTTATGACAACGTGGTTGATGTAGTCGTACGTCTTCACGATCCGACCAATCCAAGCCATGAACGTATGGCACCTCCGAGTTCAGCACATGTTCAGCTCGATGTAGATCCCTGGACTCCGATCCAGTAGGGTGTCGGGGATGAGTTCCGTCAGCACGACGGCATGGTGACGATGATGATGTTCTACCGATGAAGGGCTTCGCCTAAGCACCGCAACGATATGACCGAGGTGGAATATGGTGGAGGGGGGCACCGCACACGGCTAAGGAACGATCACGAAGATCAACTTGTGTGTCTAGAGGTGCCCCCCTCCTCCGTATATAAAGGGGGGAGGAGGAGGGGGCCGGCCAAGGGGGTGGCGCGCCCTAG
>NC_041383.1:456934993-456982634 GCF_002162155.2 Triticum dicoccoides
AGGAGGGGGAAGGAAGGAGTGGGAGAGGGGATAGGCAAGGGGGGCGCCGCCCCGCCCCTTCCTTGTCCTATTCGGACTCAAGGGGAGGGGGCGCACCTCTTGCCCTGGCCGGCCCCTCTCTTTCACCACTAGGGCCCAACAAGGCCCATTAGTTCCTGGGGGGAGGGGGGGGGGGTTCCGGTAACCCTCTGGCACTCCGGTTTTCTCCGAAATCACCCGGAACACTTCCGGTGTCCGAATATAGTCGTCCAATATATCAATCTTTATGTCTCGACCATTTCGAGACTCCTCGTCATGTCCGTGATCACATCCAGGACTCCGAACAACCTTCGGTACATCAAAACTTATAAACTCATAATAAAACTGTTATCGTAACGTTAAGCGTGCGGACCCTACGGGTTCGAGAACTATGTAGACATGACCTAGAACTGTTTCCGATCAATAACCAATAGCGGAACCTGGATGCTCATATTGGCTCCTACATATTCTACGAAGATCTTTATCGGTCAAACCGCATAACAACATACGTTTTTCCCTTTGTCATCAGTATGTTACTTGCCCGAGATTCGATTGTCGGTATCTCAATACCTAGTTCAATCTCATTACCGGCAATTCTCTTTACTCGTTACGTAATGCATCATTCTGTAACCAACTCATTGGTCACATTGCTTGAAAGGCTTATAGTGATGTGCATTACCGAGAGGGCCCAGAGATACCTCTCCGACAATCGGAGTGACAAAACCTAATCTCGAAATACACCAACTGAACATCTACCTTTGGAGACACCTGTAGAGCTCCTTTAGAATCACCCAGTTACGTTGTGACGTTTGGTAGCACACAAAGTGTTCCTCCGGTAAACGGGAGTTGCATAATCTCATAGTTGTAGGAACTTTGTATAAGTCATGAAGAAAGCAATAGCAACATACTAAACGATCAAGTGCTAGGCTAACAGAATGGGTCAAGTCAATCACATCATCCTCCTAATGATGTGATCTCTTTAATCAAATGACAACACATGTCTATGGTTAGGAAACATAACCATCTTTGATTAATGAGCTAGTCAAGTAGAGGCATACTAGTGACATTAAGTTCGTCTATGTATTCACACATGTATCATGTTTCTGGTTAATACAATTCTAGCATGAATAATAAACATTTATCATGATATGAGGAAATAAATAATAACTTTATTATTGCCTCTAGGGCATATTTCCTTCACCCACGCCATGGGAGCCAAGGACCAGATGGGAAACCCTTCTCCCATCTAGGGAGAAGGTCAAGGAAGAAGAAGAACAAGGGGGCTCTCTCCCCCTTGCTTCCGGTGGCGCCGGAACATTGCCGGGGGCCATCATCATCACCGCAATATTCACCAACACCGCCGTCATCTTCACCAACATCTCCATCACCTTCCCGCTTCTATATACAACGGTCCACTCTCCTGCATCCCGCTGTACCCTCTACTTGAACATGGTGCTTTATGCTTCATATTATTTTCCAATGAGTTGTTGCCATCCTATGATGTGTGAGTAGATTTTCATTGTCCTATCTGTGATTGATGAATTGATATGATTGGTTTAATTTGCTTGTGGTTATGTTGCTGTCCTATTGTGCCCTCCGTGTCGTGCAAGCGTGAGGGAGTACCGCTGTAGGGTGTTGCAATATGTTCATGATTTGCTTATAGTGGGTTGCGTGAGTTACTGAAACACAAACCCGAGTAAGTAGATTGTTGCGTATGGGATAAAAGGGGACTTGATGCTTTAATGCTATGGTTGGGTTTGCGGACGCTTGCTAGAGTTCCATTCATAAGTGCATATGATGCAAGTAGAGAAAGTATGTTAGCTTATGCCTATCCCACATAAAACTTGCTATCGGTCTCGTAACATAGTCAATTGCTTAGGGACAATTTCACAACTCCTACCACCACTTTTCCACACTCGCTATATTTACTTTATTGCTTCTTTACCTAAACAGCCCTTACTTTTTATTGACGAGTTCTTTATTATCTTGCAAACCTATCCTATCACACCTACAAAGTACTTCTAGTTTCATACTTGTTCTAGGTAAAGCGAACGTCAAGCGTGCGTAGAGTTGTATTGGTGGTCGATTGAACTTGACGGAATATTTATTCTACCTTTAGCTCCTCGTTGGGTTCGACACTCTTACTTATCAAAAACTGTTGCGATCCCCTACACTTGTGGGTTATCAAGACCTTTTTCTGGCGCCGTTGCCGGGGAGTCATAGCGTGGGGTGAATATTCTCGTGTGTGCTTGTTTGCTTTATCACTAAGTAATTTTTATTTGCTGTTCTTAGTTGTTCTCTATCTTTAGTTATGGATATGGAACACGAAATACCAAAAAAATTAGGTGTACTTGCTACTCATGGAGATGGGGAACCTCCTAAAACCCTCGATGCTTGTTATGTTCAAGATATTATGTACTACTTTGATAATCCTAAGAAAACCCAACTCAATGATGTTATGGGAGTAACATTGGATCAACGTGAATACTTTAGGGATTATCGCTTGATACAAAAAGGGAAACTATTATGGGATCAAATTCAACTGTTGAAGTGGTATGCTAGGCAACTATGCTTGATGCATGATTATACTTGCTATTCTAGGATGAGGTCTCCACACCTTCCCTTTTCATGCATATTCAATGATAATGAAACCTTAGCTTCTTATGCTAATGGTATCTTTGATTACTATGATCTGGAACAAATAGAAGAATTTGTTACTTTTATGGGTGCTTATGAGGTTGAATCTATGTTTAAAGCATTTGATGATTTTGATGATTTAGTTTATAGACCAGAAAATCTTGCTATACTTAGATATTGCTATGAAAATTATGAATGCAATTACTATATTAATGCATTTATTGAGAAAGTCTCCGCTTTCCAAGAAGAGACTAATATTTTGCAGGAAGCTATGGAAGAAGAAATTGATGAAACTGTGAGCTCATTGGATGAAAAAATGATGAGGAGAGCGAAGGACAAAAGGAGGAAGAGCGGATTAGCTACCCGTGCACACCTTCTAATGAGAGTAACCCTCCAACTCAGACATTGTTTAATTCCCCTTCGTGCTTACTGAAGGATGATTGCTATGATGATTACTATGATGATTGCTATGATGAGTGTTATGATCCCGTTGATTCTCTTGAAATATCCCCTTTTGATGATGCTTGCTATGCTTGTGGCCAAGATGCCAATATGAATTATGCTTATGGAGATGAACTTGCTATAGTTCCTTATGTTAAACATGAAATTGTTGCTATTGCACCCACGCATGATAGTCCTATTATCTTTTTGAATTCTCCCAACTACACTATATCGGAGAAGTTTGTGGTTATTAAGGATTATATTGATGGGTTGCCTTTTACCATTGCACATGATGATTTTGATGAATGTAATATGCATGTGCTTGCTGCTCCTACTTGCAATTATTATGGGAGAGGAACTTTATCTCCACCTCTCTATGTTTCCAATACGATAGAATTGCAAGAAACTGTTTATACTATGCATTGGCCTTTACTTGGTGTGCATGAATTGTTCTTTTATGACATGCCGATGCATAGGAAGAGAGTTAGACTTTGTTGTTGCATGATATATGTTACTTTGTGCTCACTACTAAATTACAAATCATTGTTAATTAAAATTGGCTTTGATATACCTTGGGATCCGGGTGGATTCATTACTTGAGCACTATATGCCTAGCTTAATGGCTTTAAAGAAAGAGCTGCCAGGGAGACAACCCGGAAGTTTAGAGAGTCATTTATTTCTGTTCTGTGCTTTCATATAGTTTAAAAACAAAAAAAATAAAGAGGGGAACCTAAAAACTTTTCAAAAAGGAAAGTGAAAGTGAGAAAGACAAGCATTGTTGAAGTGGGAGAGCTCCTTGAACTTTGTTCATGCTCACAGAAACTTTGTGAATCTTGATTACAGAAACGTTTCATCAAAAATAATTATCCCCTTGTAAAATTCCATTGTATTATAAAAATAATGTGCCAAGGTTTGTCTTTAGGATGTTTACAATGCTTGTTGGTTTGTATGGTGCAGGACAGAAACTATGGCTGTAGTGCGCGATTTTACATTTTTATCTGGAACGTCAATTGGTTCTGATTCCTTTTGCACTCTCTTTCTGTACTTGTTTATTTGTCCTAATTTTGTTAGAATTGTTGGGGTACCAGAAGTATGGTGGATGTTCAGATCTTTACAGACTCTGTTTTTGTTAGAATTGTTGGGGTACCAGAAGTATGGTTCTGTTTTTGACAGATTCTGTTTTTGATGCATAGTTTGCTTGTTTTGATGAATCTATCAATTTATATCAGTGGATTAAGCCATGGAAAAGCTATATTACAGTAGACACAATGCAAAAACAAAATATGAATTGGTTTGCAACAGTACTTAGAGTGGTGATTTGCTTTATTATACTAACGGATCTTACCGAGTTTTCTGTTGAAGTTTTGTGTGGATGTAGTGTCTAATCGAGGATGTCTCGATATGAGGAAAAGGAAGAGAGGCAAGAGCTCAAGCTTGGGGATGCCCGAGGCACCCCAAGTAAATATTCAAGGAGACTCAAGCGTCTAAGCTTGGGGATGCCCCGGAAGGCATCCCCTCTTTCTTCAACAAGTATCGGTATGTTTTCGAATTCGTTCGGTTCATGCATTATGTGCAAGTCTTGGAGCGTATTTTGCATTTAGTTTTCATTTTTCTTTTATGAACCATGCTGGTATGAGATAGTCCTTGGTTGATTTATAGAATGCTCATTGCACTTCACTTAAATCTTTTGAGTATGGCTTTATAGAATGCTTCATGTGCTTCACTTATATCATTTGAAGGTTGGATTGCCTATTTCTCTTCATATAGACAACCGCCATTTGTAGAATGCTCTTTTGATTCACTTATATTTGTTAGAGCGTGGGCATATCTTTTGTAGAAAGAATTAAACTCTCTTGCTTCACTTATATCTATTTAGAGAGATGACAGGAATTGGTCAATCACATGGTTAGTCATAAAATCCTACATAAACTTGTGGATCACTGAATATGATATGTTTGATTCCTTGCAATAGTTTTGCAATATAAAGGTGGTAATATTAGAGTTGTGCTAGTTGAGTAATTGTGAAATTGAGAATTACTTGTGTTGAGGTTTGCAAGTCCCGTAGCATGCACGTATGGTGAACCGTTATGTAACGAAGTTGGAGCATGAGGTGCTCTTTGATTGCTTTCCTTATGAGTGGCAGTCGGGGACGAGTGATGGTCTTTTCCTACCAATCTATCCCCCTAGGGGCATGCGTAGTAGTACTTTGCTTCGATGGCTAAGTAGACTTTTGCAATAAGTATATGAGTTCTTTATGACTAATGTGAGTCCATGGATATACGCACACTCACCCTTCCACTTTGCTAGCCTCTATCGTGCCATGCAACTTTCGCTGGTATCATGAACCCATTATTTACCTTCCTCAAAACAGCCACCATACCTACCTATTATGGCATTTCCATAGTCATTCCGAGATATATTACCATGCAACTTCCATCATCATTATATACATGACTTGAGCATTCATTGTCATATTGCTTTGCAAGATCGTAAGATAGCTAGCATGATGTTTTCATGGCTTGTTCGTTTTTTGATGTCATTGCTATGCTAGATCATTGCCCATCCCGGTACACCGCCGGAAGCATTCATATAGAGTCATATCTTTGTTCGAGATATCGAGTTGTAATATTGAGTTGTAAGTAAATAAAAGTGTGATGATCATCATTATTAGAGCATTGCCCCAGTGAGGAAAGGATGATGGAGACTATGATTCCCCCACAAGTCGGGATGAGTTTCCGGACTTTATGAAAAATAGAAGAGGCCAAAGAATCCCAAATAAAAAAAGAGGCCAAAGAAGCCCAAATAAAAAAAGAGGCCAAAGAAGCCCACCAAAAAGAAAAAAAATGAAAAAAAATAAAAATAAAAAGAAAAAAATGAGAGAAAAAGAGAGAAGGGGCAATGTTACTATCCTTTTACCACACTTGTGCTTCAGAGTAGCACCATGTTCTTCATAGAGAGACCCTCCTATGCTTTTACTTTCATATACTAGTGGGTATTTTCATTATAGAACTTGGCTTGTATATTCCGATGATGGGCTTCCTCAAACGCCCGAGGTCTTCATGAGCAAGCAAGTTGGATGCACACCCACTTAGTTTACAGTTTGAGCCTTCACACACTTATAGCTCTTAGTGCATCCGTTGCATGACAATCCCTACTCACTCACATTGATATCTATTGATGGGCATCTCCATAGCCCGTTGATACGCCTAGTTGATGTGAGACTATCTTCTCCCTCTTTTTGTTCTCACAACCACCACCATATACCATCATAGTGCTATGTCCATGGCTTGCGCTCATGTATTGCGTAAGAGTTGAAAAAGCTAAAGCGCGTTAAAAAGTATGAACCAATTGCTCGGCTCGTCATCGGGGTTGTGCATGATGGGAGTATTTTGTGTGACGAAGATGGAGCATAGCCAGACTATACGATTTTGTAGGGATGAGCTTTCTTTGGCTATGTTATTTCGATAAGACATAATTGCTTGGTTGGTATGCTTGAAGTATTATTGCTTTTATGTCAGATGATAGACTATTGCTTTGAATCACTCGTGTCTTAATATTCATGCCATGATTAGACATATGATCAAGATTATGCCAGGTAGCATTCCACATCAAAAATTATATTTTTATCATTTACCTACTCGAGGACGAGCATGAATTAAGCTTGGGGATGCTGATACGTCTTCGTCGTATCTATAGTTTTTAATTGTTCCATGCAATATTCTTAGACTTTCATATACTTTTGGCAACTTTTTATACTATTTTTGGGACTAACATATTGATCCAATGCCCAGTGCAAGTTCCTCTCTGTTGCATGTTTTATGTTTTGCAGAAAACCAATATCAAACGTAATCCAAACAGGATAAAAACAGACGGAGAATTATTTTGGAATGTTTGTGATTTTTGGGAGGAAGAATCAACGCGAAACGGTGCCCGAGGTGGCCACGAGAGTGGCCCATGCCACCCCTCCAGGGGGGCGCCCCCTATCTCGTGTGCCACCTGTAAGGCGGTTGATGCCCTTCTTTGGACGCAAGAAAGCTAATTTTTGGAAAACGATCTGGGCGAAGGTTTCAGTCCAATCGGAGTTACGGATCTCCAGATATAAAGGAAACGGTGCCAGGGCAAAATTCCAGAACGCAGAAACAGAGAGATAGATCCAATCTCGGAGGGCCTCTCGCCCCTCCCACGTCATGGGAGCCAAGGACCAGAGGGGAAACCCTTCTACCATCTAGAGAGAAGGTCAAGGAAGAAGAAGAACAAGGGGGGCTCTCTCCCCCTTGCTTCCGATGGCGCCGGAACGCCGCCGGGGGCCATCATCATCACTGCGATCTTCACCAACACCGCTGTCATCTTCACCAACATCTCCATCACCTTCCCCCTTCTATATCCAGTGGTCCACTCTCCCGCATCCCACTGTACCCTCTACTTGAACATGGTGCTTTATGCTTCATATTATTTTCCAATGATGTGTTGCCATCCTATGATGTCTGAGTAGATTTTCATTGTCCTATCGGTGATTGATGAATTGCTATGATTTGTTTAATTTGCTTGTGGTTATGTTGCTGTCCTATTGTGCCCTCCGTGTCGCGCAAGCGTGAGGGAGTACCGCTGTAGGGTGTTGCAATATGTTCATGATTTGCTTATAGTAGGTTGCGTGAGTGACTGAAACACAAACCTGAGTAACTAGATTGTTGCGTATGGGATAAAAGGGGACTTGATGCTTTAATGCTATGGTTGGGTTTTACCTTAATGAATCTTTAGTAGTTGCGGATGCTTGCTAGAGTTCTAATCATAAGTGCATATGATCCAAGTAGAGAAAGTATGTTAGCTTATGCCTCTCCCACATTGTTGGGGATATAACTATTTGTGTAAGCCGCCTGGGAGGGGTCGGGTTACGCAAAGAGGACTCACCAGAGAGAAGCCCAAGACAAAGTATGAAGATGGCGGTTCATAGAGAGCTTAAGGCCCGCAGGCGACTTAAGGCCCTTTGTAGTAACCCGCTGTAATAATATTACTTGTATCATAAGGTAGACTTAACTAGTCACCGAGCCGGACATTGTTTAGGAGCCGGCCGGGAGTCTGTAAGCGTAGGGCGTCGACCCGTGTATATAAGGGGATGACCCGCTGGCGGCTTAGGGCAGGAAACAACTCATCGAGAGCCAGGCATAGCGTATCTCGCTCCCTGGTCATCGAAACATCAATACCAACCCAACTAGACGTAGGCCTTACCTTCACCGTAAGGGGCCGAACTAGTATAAACCCTCTCGTGTCCTTTGTCCCGTTTAACCCCTTCAAGCTTCCTAGTTGCGATGGCTCCACAACTAAGTCCTTTCACGAGGACATCTGACGTGACAATTCCACGACAGATGGTGCCCACCGTGGGGCCAGCGCACGGTGGATTTGAGTTTTTGAAGGGCAACTTCGAAGGGCTCAAGGGATACGTAGTGGGCCGGATGACTAAAAGTCGTCGCGGCAAGATCTAAATCGACGACGAAGGCTGGGGCCCCGACGCCGGCTCAATTGAGTACGGGTACCAGGTCCTCTTTGGAGGGATCCACGTCTTTATCGGCCGGATTGGTGAGCCAGGGCCTGAGCCGGACAACTGCACCGACCTCGTCGAGACGGCTCAGCGTGCGAAACCCGCTCGAGTTCAACCCGGCATGAAGCGTGTCTTTGTGGGCTGCGTCCACGGAGAAGATCTTTCTGAAGGTCCTGAAGATGGTGGTGAGACGGCCGTCCCCTCTGACGGTGATTCGTCCACCGGTTCAATAGATTCTTTGTATCAAGTTCAAGATGGTGCGCTCGGGGGCTGTTCCGATGGCCTTAGTATTTTGGACCTCTGTGAGTCGCCAAATTGGGCAGGAGTCTTTATGGCTGGGACTCAACTCGGAGAAAATTCTACAGCCGCGGCCTCAATCACTTCCGGGTTAGGAGCAGCCGGGGTAGGAGGCCCTGTGCGCCCGCCGGCTCAAGTGCTGATAGACCTCATGGACAAGCTTACGACCTTGTTAACCGCCACGGTTATCCCTGCAAACAAAGATGAGCATGACGCGGAGGTAGCACAGGTACGTGAGGAGATAGCTCAGGCCAAGGAAGCCTTAGCAGCTGAGGATACTAGGCTAGCTACGGAGCGAGCGGCTCTCGACGCCCGGGCACAGCGGTTGCAGTCAGAGGCTTATCAGCTCACAATGAGTTTAAATGCGTCCAATGAAGTAATGAGGAGGAGACACCAGAAGACACAATCCCGGTTACCTCCGAATTACGATCCTAGGGTTCTTTTTGCCACACCCGGAGCCGGCCCAGGTAACCCGCCCAATGCTAATCAGTTTATGACACCCGGAGCGGGAGGACCGGCTCAGCGTCAGGAGATGCCACCTCCTCATATGAGCATGGCACCGCCACGTTATGTACCAATACCGGAGGGTCACTTTTCCAACCCCATGGAGAATTTAGTCGCAGCATCAGCATGTTTGGCAGCTCTTCCAGTGGACGGTGATGATCCAACAGCAGTGGAGACCCGGAGGATCAGGGAACTTGTCCAGACGGCCCTGGCTCAGCAGGAGACCTATTCTTACAGCTGGGATAGGATTCATTCAACCCCTCCGCCTTGGTTAGCACCGCCTCGTTAGAACCGGAGCCCGAGTTACAGCAGGCACATGGAGTCCAAAGCTTTATCAAGCAACGCCCAACGCCGTAACCAACATGGGGGCTATAACCCGGTGCAAGACCGAATACGTTAGGAGAACGAGCGGGCGGCTCAACAAGCTGCTCAGCTGGCGGCTCATCAGGACATCCCGGAGTACCCAACGACTTCTATTGAGTTGGGAGTAGCCACCAGAACCGGTGGAGTTCCTTGTTTGATACCGGCTTTGCGCAACGCGCGCCTGCCTAAGGACTTCAAGGGACCTCGAAAGGTGCCGAATTACACGACCGACTTACAACCCGGAGCATGGATTGAGAGCTATGAGATGGCCATGGAGCTGTTGGAGGTTAGTGACGCGGCAATGGCTAAATACTTCACCATGATGTTAGATGGAACGGCCCGGTCTTGGCTAAAAGGTTTACCACCCAATTCCATTGGTTCGTGGGAGGAGTTAAAGGCCCGGTTCATCCAGAACTTCAAAGACACCTGTAAGCAGTCCATGTCAATTGTGGACTTGACAAGTTGTAAGCAGGGGGAGGGAGAGTCCACCACCAATTAGGTACGCCGGGTCAAGGAGATAATTCATTCATCTGATAAGATGGATGCCGGCTCTACAGTCCTCATGTTGGAGAAAAATTGCAACTTTGAGCTGCTGAGGCAGAAATTGGGACGCCTAAAGCGTGACTGCACCGATATGGGAATGCTGATGGCGGCTTTAGTCAAATACGCCGATTCTGATAATACCAAGGACCCTGCGTCTGACGATGAGAAGACAGGGAAGGGTAAAAGGAACGGTAATGGAAAAGGTCAACAGCATAACCCGGGGAATCAAGGCGGCAATAAGCGTAAGGCGGACGGTAGCCCGGAGCTTGTGGCTAACGCTAGTACACAGGGTAACAATCAGAGACGCAAGGGTAAGTGGCCTCGAACCGGCGGGTCAGGTCCATCTCTTGAGCAGCTACTCAACGAGCCCTGTCCGAAACACGGCACCCGGGAGCACCCCGCTATGCACCTGTGGAAAGATTGTGCGATCATGAAGGCGTTTAAAAATTCTAATATCTTTGATGGTGGTCATGGACCTGGTGGCGGTTCAGGGGCCGGCGGCTTTCATGGCCCAGGTGGCAGTTCAAATTCCGGTTTCCAGGGACAACCGGGTGGAAATAATCAACAACAAGCTGGTCAGGGAGGACAACCGCAGCAGCAGTCGGGTTACCAGAGCCAACCGAAACAGTTGAGCGGTGGGCAATATCATGTGTTCACCACTAGCTTATGCAAATGTGACCAGAAGGTTCATAAGAGGGCTGTAAATTCGGTTGAGCCGGCGGTCCCTCGTTATTTGAGATGGTCAGAGCAACCTATCATTTGGAGCAGAGAGGATCACCCGCTACGAGTTGATAATTCGGGTCAGTTAGCCTTGGTTGTAGCACCTCAGGTTGGTGGATATAAATTCACTAAAGTACTCATGGACGGAGGCAACATCATCAATATCCTCTATTATGAGACCTTCCAACGTATGGGGTTAACAGATAAGAATCTGAGGACGTCCAACACTGTTTTTCATGGGGTGGTCCCAGGTAAGTCAGCTTACCCAGTTGGTAAGATTGAATTAGAGGTGGCTTTTGGAGATGAGTATGATTCCAGGGCTGAGAAGTTGACGTTTGAGGTGGTCAAGATCAAGAGCCCGTATCACGCTCTATTTGGGTGACCGGCTTATGCTAAGTTCATGGCCCGGCTGTGTTATGTTTACTTATAGCTCAAGATGACGGGTTACAAGGGCACCATCACCGTGCATGGGAGCCGAAAGGTGGCCTTGGAATGTGAAGAAGGCGACGCGGCTTACGCTGAGACGGCCTGTGCCGCGGAGGAGCTCAAATTCTATCAAGACAATGTTGACCCGACGGATATGACCTCCCTCAAGAAACCAACTACAGAGCACGACCCGACGTTGAAGTTTAAATCAGCCGCTGAGACAAAGCTTGTTGACTTCACCCCGGGAGACACCTCTAAGCAGTTCAGTATCAGTGCCAATTTGGATCCTAAATAGGAAAGCGCGCTCATCGAGTTCATCCGTGAGAACCGGGACATCTTTGCATGGAAACCTTCTGACATGCCGGGTGTATCAAGGGAACTCGCTGAGCACACTCTCAATATTGATCCAAAGTATAAGCCGGTCAGGCAGTTTCTCCGACGATTCAATGAAGAGAGATGAGCAGCCATTGGAGAAGAGGTGGCCCGGCTCTTAGCGGCCAGGTTTATTGTCGAAGTCTTTCATCCAGAGTGGTTGGCTAACCCGGTGCTGGTACTCAAGAAGAACGACACTTGAAGGATGTGTGTGGATTGCACGGACTTAAACAAGGCTTGCCCGGCTGATCCCTTTGCACTCCCCCGTATTGATCAAATCATTGATGCTACGGCAGGTTGTGAACGTTTGAGCTTTTTGGATGCTTACTCTGGCTATCATCAGATCAAGATGGCAGTTAAGGACCAAGAGAAGACCGCTTTCATCACTCCGTTCGGGGCCTTCTGTTATGTATCTATGCCGTTTGGGCTCAAGAGTGCCCAGGCAACTTATCCGCGATGTGTGCAGAACTGTTTGCACGATCAGATTGGGCAAAATGTTCATGCTTATGTGGATGACATCATGGTGAAATCCAGAGAAAAGGAAACTTTAATATCCAATTTGAGAGAAACCTTTGACAATCTCCGGGTTTACAAGATGATGCTTAACCCGGCCAAGTGTGTATTTGGTGTACCTGCAGGCAAGCTCTTGGGTTTTCTGGTGTCAAATAGAGGGATTGAAGCTAATCTAGAGAAAATCATGGCGATCACCTCTCTGGCTAAACCGGTGTGTATCAATGATGTTCAATGCCTGGCGGGACGTGTTGCTGCTTTAAGCCGGTTCATAAGCCGGTTAGGGGAGAAGGCCTTGCCGCTATACGATATGATGAAGAAAATGGGCACTTTTGTCTGGAGTGATGTTGCTAACACTGCCTTTGAGGATTTAAAGAGACAGTTGTCTGAGCCACCGGTTCTTGCAGCTCCCATTGATAAAGGGCCGCTATTGTTATATGTGGCTGCTAACTCATGGGCTGTTAGTGTTGTCATCGTGGTGGAACGAAAGGAGGCAGGCAAGGAGCATCCGGTTCAACGGCCGGTTTACTACATTAGCGAGGTGCTCATTGAGTCTAAACAAAGGTATCCACATTGGCAGAAGCTTGTTTATGGTGTGTTCATGGCAAATTGGAAACTGAAGCAGTACTTCCAAGGTCACCCTATAACGGTGGTGAGCTCAGCTCCTTTGGGAGATATCATTCAGAATAGAGAAGCTACAGGGCGAATCGCCAAGTGGGCCATTGAGCTTGGGCCTTATGGTTTAAAGTATATGCCCCGTACTGCCATCAAATCTCAGGCGTTGGTGGATTTTAT
Source organism: Triticum dicoccoides (assembly GCF_002162155.2). Taxonomy (NCBI): domain Eukaryota; kingdom Viridiplantae; phylum Streptophyta; class Magnoliopsida; order Poales; family Poaceae; genus Triticum; species Triticum dicoccoides. The sequence goes on from NC_041383.1 coordinate 456,948,156, forward strand.
CAATGATTGGACAGAGTTGCAGGCTCCTGAGGAGAAGCCGGACAATACGTATTGGACTATTCATTTTGATGGGTCCAGGCAGTTAGAAGGATTAGGGGCTGGGGTTGTCTTAACTTCCCCTCGAGGTGACAAATTTCGTTATGTGCTCCGGCTCATGTTTCCTTGCACTAACAATGCAGCTGAATACGAGGCCTTGCTCCATGGTCTCCGGATGGCTAAGGAGATGAATTTAAGCCGGGTAAGGTGCTTGGGCGACTCAGATCATGTGGCTCAGCAGGTCTCAGGCACATGGGATTCTAAGGACCCCCTTATGGCGGCTTATCATCGTGAAGTTGATGCTGTAGCTGGGTACTTCAAAGGGTATCAGGTGGAGCACATTGACAGAAGGAAGAATGAGGCGGCGGATGCTTTAAGCTGGTTGGGCTCTCAGCATAAGCCGGTGCCGCTTAACACCTTTCTAGACGTTTTACATAATCCTTCTGTCAAGGTACATACAGAGGAAGAGCTTGCAGTGCCAGACCCGGAGGCACAGTTGGTGGCTGCACTTCACATCATCCCGGATTGGACATTGCCATATCTGGCTTATATGACCCGGGGAGAGCTGCCTGAGGATGAGATCTTGGCGAGACAAATTGTCAGACGATCCAAATCCATGACAATTGTTAATGGCGAGTTACATCATCTTAGTGTCACAGGTGTGTTCCAGCGTTGTGTGTCGCCTACAGAGGGTCAAGAGATACTTCGAGAGATCCATGAAGGGGATTGTGGTCATCATGCCGGTTCAAAATCTCTGGTGGCCAAGGCTTTCCGTCATGGTTTTTATTGGCTGACGGCTCATGCTGATGCAGAAGATCTTGTTAGCAAATGTGACGGGTGTCAAAAGTTCTCAAGACGAGCTCATGTGCCGGCTCAGGAGTTGAGGATGATTCCAATTACTTGGCCGTTCGCAGTCTGGGGGCTTGACATGGTGGGACCTTTCAAAAGGTCTAAGGATAAAAAAACGCACCTCCTGGTGGCAGTGGATAAATTTACAAAGTGGATTGAGGCAGAGCCGGTCAGTCAGTGTGATGCGGCCACAGTGGTGCAGTTCATCAAAAAGGTGATCTTTCGTTTTGGTTTTCCACATAGCATCATAACGGATAATGGCACTAATCTCTCCAGGGGTGCCATGGAAGAGTTCTGTCAACGGGAACATATCCGGCTTGACGTTTCAGCTGTTGCTCATCCTCAGTCCAATGGTCAAGCAGCGAGCTAATCAGGAGATTTTAAGGGGTATCAAACCACGACTCTTGGTCCCCTTACAACGGACTCCGGGTTGCTGGGTGGAAGAGTTGCCCTCTGTGCTATGGAGCATCAACACTACGCCTAACAGATCAACGGGTTACACACCTTTCTTCATGGTTTATGGAGCAGAGGCAGTTCTGCCAAGTGATATCCGGCATGATTCGCCCCGTGTGGCGGCTTACGTTGAGGCTGATAATGAAAAGGCTTGACAGGAGGCTCTTGACTTGTTGGATGAGGAGCGAGACTTGGCAATAGCCTGCTCGGCGATTTACCAGCAAGACCTTCGTTGCTATCACAGCCGCCGGGTCAGAAGCAGAACATTTCAGGAAGGCGATTTAGTGCTCCGGCTCATCCAGGATCAGTCCGATATGCACAAGCTATCCCCTCCTTGGGAAGGACCCTTTGTGTCAGCAAGAATCTGCACAACAGGTCATACTACCTCATCGATATTCGAGAGCACAAGGACTCAGGTAAATCGGAGGAGGAGACCCGCCGGCCGTGGAATATAGCCCACATTCAGCCTTATTATACTTAAGCTACCGGCTCTTTAGATGTATATATTTTTTGACAATGTATATATTATATAAAGTAATAAAGCAGGACCTCTGTCCTTTTCTCACCCTCAAAATAGTGTATATGTCCTTTTGACAGGTGGTGGAAACAACCAATAGGGACCGGATCAAATCTGAATCCGATTTTACCTTTGGTCCGGCTTATGATCATATCTGAATCTAGCCATGGTCATTTGGGGGCTTCCTGTTCAAACATAGGTTGTATCCGAACCAAATAGAACATAGCTGTCGATACCCACTTGATCGGCATACTTGCCAAGCCTACTTGGGGGCTTCCTGATCATATTTGAATCACAACTTAACCCCTTTAGGTCTGACGTGGATCGTATACAAATCAGCGTCATTAAACAAATCCTATGGTCACTTGGGGGCTTCCTGTTCAAACATAGGTCGTATTCGAACCAAAGAGAACATAGCTGTCGATACCCACTTGATTGGCATTGCCACGCCACTGGGGGCTATATGATCGTATCTGAATATTAGCTTAACCCCTTTGGAACGGTTTACTGATCGTATCCGAATCAGTAGCCTGTAAAAGTATTTTGATTATTCTGATACCTTGTGGAAAGCATTTTAAGGTGTTTTTTGTCTTGCCGGTTTAATATTCATCACCCAGGTTATTAAGTACCGGGTGAACATTATATGAGCCGGGAAGATCTTTCAAGGATTGCAAAATAAGGCAAGCAAAATTTAACACGCCAAGGAAGTAAAAGCCAGAAATATGCAGCCATGGCGGCTTACGAAAAGTGTTAAGTGATAAGAGCATGCACGAAGGCATGATGAGTATTAAGAAGTTACTTCTACCCTATTACATGACTCCCCGAGTCTGAATAGATGAAGCATTGTATTTTGGCCAAACACCTGGTGATTCACTCCTTCGGCGGGCTTGAAGGCTCTGGGTTACCCTTCTCCGCTTCTCCGTCGGCTGTTGTTTCCTGGAAAGTTGATGAAGCCCAATTAATGCTGCTCAAAGCTTCAAATTCAGCTTCATCATCTATTAAATCGGCCGGGTCCACTTCAGGGGCAAAAGTATGCTTACGAATTGGAGGGATCAGGCTGATTTGATCATATGGAGCGTTTGGGATTTTCCGGTTGTTACTGTCATAAGCCGACGCATACTTGCTGAGGTCAGTATCGTTTCCAATAAGCGTGGCCACCGGACGTATGGCTTTAACACAGGCATGGAAGTCATGATCATCAAAGGCATTGCCGTCTTCCTTTAGACTCGGATATCCAAGAGCAAGGTCTGCCGGGTCTAGTTCTGGGAGCCATGCTTTTGCCCGGCTCAATGCGGCTACGGCCCCGGCTCTTGAAGATGAACGCCTTAAGTCTTGGATCCGCTGAGGTAGAAAGGCAAGGCTCTTCAAAACATCTTGCAAAAGGCGGGGGTGTGGAGTTGATAAAGCTACAATGGCCAGGGCATGTTGTGTTCCGGAGTATAACTGTTCCACTAACGTGTAAACAGCTTTAAGCTTGATCAACGTGTTTTGCTTCAGATTGACACTCTTGGAGCCTGTATGTGCACAAGCATAACGGTAACTCGGAAGTAATTATTACAATAGTCATTGTACGGTTGCCATGTTAAAACTGTGTCACAATAACTTACCAAAGATGGCTGAGGCCATTTGGGATATTTGTTGTTTTAAGTTGGACAGCTCGGTTGTTGCTTATGCAAGAGATGTTTCGGCTGTTTCAGCCGGGTCACCAGGGAAGCCTTTTCATCAGCCCAAATTTTCTTTTCCGACTCAAAATTCTTCTTTAGTTTCTCATTTTCAGAGACACTAAATTCAAATTTGGAGTTAGCATTTTGCGTCTCAAGCTCTTGAGTTTCCAGACGACTCTTAGGGCAGCGAGCTCTGATTCAAATTGACTTATGGTAGCCTGCATTGACACCGGGTTATGGTAAGGATTCTAGTAAGGTAAACATTCAAGTCCCAAGCACTTTACAAGTAAAGATACTTAGCACTTGGGGGCTAATGTATGCTGAAAGAAATTTTAACTTTATCCTGTCGGGTCAAACATATTAAGTCTCAAGCACCTTACAAGTAAGGATACTTGACACTTGGGGACTAATGTGTATTGCAAATTTAAAGGCCTTATGTTATACCGGGTTAAATAAATTCTTTTTAAGCCGGATAAGTTAACAAGTAAAATCAGATTTCTAAAGTCTACAGCATATTTGTTCATAAGCAATAGACTTGGGGGCTGGTACAGTATATATAAGGCTCAGATAAAAGTATAAGTTTATACCTCAGATTTATGCTGTATTTGTTTCACCATGTCTACTTCCAGGTCACGGCTATTATGCACTTGATTCAGATAGCCTGAGACTATATCACCAATGCTTAGGTGAGTATAATCTGTAATGTCCTACTTGGCTTTTCGGCGTTGGGCAAACTCTTCCTTGGCAGTACATTTGGCAAGGACTGTAGGCCGCCCTGGTTCAACAAATTGGGACTTCACAATCTCAACTTCCGGGTCATTTCTCTTCAACGGGCTAGGAGTCTCCGGGTCACTTGTGTGGAGAATGTCTTCGGTAGGTGGATCAGAGGTTGGCACTGGAATATCAGAAGCCGGGTCAGGCGGCGGCTGATGGGTAGCGTTGTCTGGAGCAGACGCATTAATCACCGGTTCAGCCACGACCGGTTCTTCAGACGGCTTATTCTTCTTTGCCCGCTTGCTGGGCTTCACTTGCATACTGTTAACAAAAGCAGAAGGATGAATACACAAGCACGGGTAAGGTAAAAAGTGCATAAGTTTACATTACCCGGGAGCAGTTTTGAAAGTCGGCATATTTGACTGCATGGATTCACCAGAAGAAGGAGAGGTATCCTGATAATTGGAGTTAGATGAATTGAGAGGTTGACGAATTAAGCCTGCTAAAGGTAAGACAGAGCGTAAATTGGAGATAACCTCAGTCCGACGTTTCCTGGTTACATCAGGTAAGCCGGAGGAGAGTTCTGCATCCTTGTTGTTCCGGGTCTGGCTTTGGTTCTCAAGCTGTTGTTGCTTCAAAATAAATTGAGGACCTTGATAAGCAAGTGCATGTGAAAATCTTACTTTCCGGGTCACCCTTCGGGTCTTTCGCTTTGGCAAAGGCTCTGAGTCGGAGGAGATTATAGTTACCTCTTCATTAGCTGCTCGACTGTTCCCCGTATCCTCCTGAAAGGATAAAATGTCAGACAGGTGATAACAAGGGACTTAAGAAAATTTAAAGATTACCTCTTCCTCATCCGAAGAGCTATCCTCCAATCTGAGTAAGTCGGAGGCGCTGGGTTTCTTTTTCTTCGAGGTTCCTACCTTGGCGGCTTTCCTTTCAACTTTCTTGGTCGTTCTGGCTTGTTTGGCAGCTTCATGGTCATATTTGGCTTTCCAAAAGTCATCACCAGCCTGTGGAAAAAGTTAAAGAATCATGAGTATCAAGAAAGGTATCATATATCCGTAAACATTTGTTATGATTGATAACTTACCGTAGGGGCCGGGTTATTCTTGCAAAATGGAAGTAAACCGAAGGCGTTGCTCGTCACAGTGCCCTCCTTCAGCAGTGAATGAGTTGTAGCATCCACCACGTCATCTGGTAAGTCGTCAGGGCTATGGCGTTGCGGATCAGTCTTTTCTCCAGTATAAGTACACATTAAGCCGGGATGGCGGCTTAATGGAAGTATACGCTAAGTGACCCAGACCCGGACCAGATCGATGCCGTTTAAACCATTTCCCAATAGAGCTTTAATCTTCTTGATGGTGGAGTTAAGAGGCACGCGTTCAAGGGTTGTCAGCTTGTCTGGTAGCGGATGATTAGATTCAAGGCGCAGGGCGCAAAAGCCGGGCAGAGGCTTTTCATCAGCCGGAGAAGTTTCCTAACAGTAGAACCATGTCTGGTTCCAAGATTTGGGGTGCCTCGGTAGCTCAGCATAAGGGAAAAGACAGTCTCTCTGTCGCTGGATTGAGATGCCGCCAAACTCAAGGCTGGGCCCGTTGGCACGTTCATTTTGCCGGTTCATATAAAAAAGTTCCCTGAACAAAAGCAGACTTGGCTCCTCTCCTAGGTACACCTTGCAGAAGACTTGAAAATTGCAAATATTTGACACGGAATTGGGTCCAATGTCTTGAGGTCTAAGGTCAAAGAAATTTAAAACCTCTCTGAAGAATTTTGAGCCGGGAGGAGCAAATCCACGGCTCATATGATCCATAAAAAATATTACTTCCCCTGCTTTGGGGTGAGGCTTTTCTTCAGACGGGTCAGGGGCACGGTACGATATGACGTCCTTTTTTGGCAGATGCCCAGACTTTACAAACTCAGCTAGTTTGCTATTGGTCACTGTGGATGGAACCCAATTGCAAGTTACTGGGGCCTTGGTAGCCTTAGGAGCCATCACAGCAATTGTCCTATGGAAAACAAGAAGATCCGGTTCAATTTTAACCAGGGAGGAAAATCTTGATTAAAGTGGCGGCTTAATGAGGGGCCTAATGATATAAGGATGACTGTGCAACAATATTTAAGCCGCTACAAGTATCAAGTGCAATTCAAAAAATTTCCGGGTCATGAGGAGCAGTCAAGGTTCTGTATCATCTATTTAAGCCGGATACCTCGACAGTGGTATTTCAGGACATTTACCATAGGAGGTTTTCCGGGTGATGAAGACAAGTTTCACAGAGGACAGTTATTACTCTGGATCAAAATATTGCCCTGGAAAGAAATTTTCCTAGACCTAAAAACAAAGCAGAGAAGCTCATATACTCGAAAAGGCGTTCTACGCAAGGGAAATGAGATCTATTCCTGCGCGAGATCAATACAAGTAAGCACCGCAGCAGTTCTATGTAGTTTTTACGGCCTGAACAGGGCGTTGGAGGAAAGAACTAGAGAAGGTTACGTCGGGCAGTGATGAACACCGACGAGCTCGGCAAGAACCTAACGCAGATCTGAGAAAGGAAATGAGAAGAGCTCACAGATGTGAATGTGCCGCGGAGGTTCGCTGTCGATCTCTGGTCGGAGTCAGCTCGATGCAGCGGCCTGAGTCGGTGACGACGAGGGGGTCGACGGTGGCAGCGGCAGAGCACGGGAGGAGGCAAGAGGAAGAAGACGACTGGGGAAGACCTAGGTCGCGCTATTTATAAAGGAAGACTGACCAAGCGGGTGCAAAAAACGAGGAGATAACATTCATTATCCAGCGGCTCTGGCGCCTCGATTCTCGGGATGGTCAATAAAGACAAAGATCCGTTGAAGATGAGACGATATAAAAAATATAGCTTTAGTGAAGATGACGTCATAGAGATTTAACCCGGAGTTAGATGATGACGTCACGACGGGTTAAAATCCTTCGCGCAAGATAAAAGACTGCATGGCAGTTCATAAGGTATTTTAAGATTGACATGAACCGGTTCAAATCAATCTGGGGCCTAATGTTGGGGATATAACTATTTGTGTAAGCCGCCCAGGAGGGGCCGGGTTACGCAAAGAGGACTCACCAGAGAGAAGCCCAAGACAAAGTATGAAGATGGCGGTTCATAGAGAGCTTAAGACCCGCAGGCGACTTAAGGCCCGTTGTAGTAACCCGCTGTAATAATATTACTTGTATCATAAGGTAGACTTAACTAGTCACCGAGCCGGACATTGTTTATGAGCCGGCCGGGACTCTGTAAGCCGCAGGGCGTCGACCCGTGTATATAAGGGGACGACCCGCTGGCGGCTTAGGGCAAGAAACAACTCATCGAGAGCCAGGCATAGCGTATCTCGCTCCCTAGTCATCGAAACGTCAATACCAACCCAACTAGACATAGGCCTTACCTTCACCGTAAGGGGCCGAAATAGTATAAACCCTCTCGTGTCCTTTGTCCCGTTTAACCCCTTCAAGCTTCCTAGTTGCGATGGCTCCACAACTAAGTCCTTTCACGAGGACATCTGACGTGACAATTCCATGACACACATAAAACTTGCTATCGGTCTAGTAACATAGTCAATTGATTAGGGACAATTTCACAACTCCTACCACCACTTTTCCACACTCGCTATATTTACTTTATTGCTTCTTTACCTAAACAGCCCCTACTTTTTATTTAGGAGTCCTTTATTATCTTGCAAACCTATCCTATCACACCTACAAAGTACTTCTAGTTTCATACTTGTTCTAGGTAAAGCGAACGTCAAGCGTGCGTAGAGTTGTATTGGTGGTCGATAGAACTTGAGGGAATATTTATTCTACCTTTAGCTCCTCATTGGGTTCGACACTCTTACTTATCGAAAACTATTGCGATCCCCTACACTTGTGGGTTATCACCGGCGCCAGTGAGAGGTCGCGTCCGCTCTGGCCGGGCATGAATGCGGCACTGACCGTTTCGGGCGGGAAGCATGCGCGGGTGATGAAGAGGGTTCGGGTTGGTCAGGACCAGCCGTGGCAGCGGTCCGGACGTGCGCAAACAAGAGATGATGTACGTTAATATTGCTACGTATATAATTAACAACGTAAATAATGTGCCAGTTGGAGAAATATGATTGGAGATGGAGATGGAAATGGAATTTTACGTAAACACGGATATGCATGTCTATGTCTATGTGTGTGTGCGCGATGACTCTCGTGACCTGGAAGCAGGGACGTGTTTTTGATTGAGTTTTCTTTCTTGGTACGTTAGAAAATCAGTTTGTCTAATTCACATCTAGATGTTATTTAAGAATATCACATATAAGCTCCCACAAGTATATAATGTAGCAACAAGAAACAAAAAAACTAGGACAAAAAAATAGACCACAAACAGAGTGGACATCAACTTAGACATCTAGATGTGTCCTAGATAGACCCTTAAAAAATTGTCCTGATTTATGCCTTGGTGGAGGTATACATGTTGTTTCGAAAAAAAGTACATGGTGGTTGTGCGGTCATTGTCCATATGGTGGTGGTAGTACTATCACTCGTTAAATGAAGAAATGTTTTTTTCTCGGGTATCCTGGTTTAGTTCCCATCAAGATAGGTGAGGGAGTCCTGGACTAGGGGGTGTCCGGATAGCCGAACTATCATCATCGGCCGGACTCCAAGACTATGAAGATACTGAAGACTTCGTCCCGTGTCCGGATGGGACTTTCCTTGGCGTGGAAGGCAAGCTTGGCAATATGGATATGTAGATCTCCTACCATTGTAACCGACTCTGTGTAACCCTAGCCCTCTCCGGTGTCTATATAAACCGGATGGCTTTAGTCCGTAGGATGAACAACAATCATACCATAGGCTAGCTTCTAGGGTTTAGCCTCCTTGATCTCGTGGTAGATCTACTCTTGTAATACCCACATCATCAATATCAATCAAGCAGGACGTAGGGTTTTACCTCCATCAAGAGGGCCCGAACCTGGGTAAAACATTGTGTCCCTTGTCTCCTGTTACCATCCGCCTAGACGCACAGTTCGGGACCCCCTACCCGAGATCCGCCGGTTTTGACACCGACATTGGTGCTTTCATTGAGAGTTCCTCTGTGTCGTCACCGATAGGCTCGATGGCTTCTTCGATCATCAACAACGACGCAGTCCAGGGTGAGACCTTTCTCCCCGGATAGATCTTCGTATTCGGCGGCTTTGCACTGCGGGCCAATTCGCTTGGCCATCTGGAGCAGATCGAAAGCTACGCCCCTGGCCGTCAGGTCAGATTTGGAAGTTTGAACTTCACGGCTGACATCCGCGGGGACTTGATCTTCGATGGATTCGAGCCACAGCCGAGTGTGCTGCACTGTACGACGGGCATGATTTAGCTCTACAGCCGGACAGTACCCTGGAGGCCGCACACGAGTCCGCTCCGATCTTCAATTCGGAGCCGGCTGCGCAGATTGAGGACGGGTGGCTAGACACCGCCTCGGGGGCTGCAACCTCTACGGCGATAGAGCCGAACACTGACCTTGTCCCTCATGAAGCTCGTGACTCCGAGGTGCCGGACTCCTCGCCGGACTCCGAACGTCCCGCGCCCCCTCCAATGGAATCCGATTGGGCGACGATCATGGAGTTCACCGCTGCAGACATCTTTCAACACTCACCTTTCGGCGACATCTTGAGTTCGCTAAAGTATCTCTCGTTATCAGGAGAGCCCTGGACGGACTGCGGTCAGGACGGTTGGGATGCGGACGACGAAGAAATTCAAAGCCCACCCACCACCCACTTAGTAGCCACCGTCGACAATCTAACCGACATGCTAGACTTCGACGGTATGGACGACAATGCCGGAGACGACCAAGAACCAGCGCCTACCGGGCACTGGAAAGCCACCTCATCATATGACGTATACATGGTGAATACTCCAAAGGGAAGCGATAACGAGGAACAACGGGATGTGGTGAAGGACAACTCCCCCGACAAACAACCAAAACGGCGACGCAAGCGCCACCCGAAATCCTGCCTCGATAACAACGGCACCCATACCGACCCAGCCTTAGAGCAGGGCGAAGCCGTGGAAGACGAACATGCCACCAAGCAACCATCCGAACAGGATGAACCGGACAAACAACCCATCACCGGCGAAAACAACAGTGCAGACGATCTCACGTCGGACACATCACCGGAGCATAAGAACCTTCATAAAAGGCTCGTCGCCACTGCAAGAAGTATGAAGAAGCAAAAGCGGAAGCTCAAAACAGCAAAGGACGCACTCAGAATAAAATGGAGCAAAGTACTCAATACCGCAGATAAATACGGCAATAGTCACCAAACAAAGAGCTACCCGAAGCGCAAGCTGTTGCCCGAATTTGACGAGCAGGCCGTAGAGCCCCCACAGTCAAAAAAGAAAGAGGCCGCCTGGCCGGATAGACGACCAGATGACAGGCTAAGAGTGGCAAGCGGCGCCGCACACTAGCCGGCACACGATCCACATAAGGATCCTCGCAAAAGGATGGCCCGGTCAGGTCCATCTATGGGCCAAAAAAGAAGACTCCAGGGAGCAACACAACCCGCCGAGTGTTTGACAACGGCACACCTAAATACAGGGGCTCCGCACACCCACTATGTTTCACCGATGAGGTACTGGATCATGAATTTCCAGCGGGATTCAGACCCATCAACATAGAGGCATATGACGGAACAACAGACCTGGAGTCTGGATTGAGGATTATATCCTACACATACATATGTCCAGAGGAGACGATCTCCATGCCATAAAATACCTACCCCTCAAGCTCAAAGGGCCAGCTCGGCATTGGCTCAAAATCCTCCCAGAAAATACCATTGGAAGTTGGAAGAGCTCGAAGATGCATTTCAAGCAAATTTTCAGGGGACTTATGTCCGCCCTCCGGATGTAGATGATTTAAGTCACATAACTCAACAGCCCGGAGAGTCAGCACGCAAATTCTGGAACAGGTTCCTCACCAAAAAGAACCAAATAGTCGACTGTCCGGACGCCGAAGCCTTAGCAGCTTTTAAACATAATGTCCGAGACGAATGGCTCGCCAGACACCTCGGCCAGGAAAAGCCAAGAACAATGGCCACGCTAACAAGCCTCATGACCCGCTTTTGCGCGGGGGAGGATTGCTGGCTGGCAAGATACAGTACCAGCGACCCAAGTACATCTGAGGTCCGGGATGGAAATGGGAAATCACGACGCAGAAAAGATCAGCGCCGGAATAAGGAAAATGGCCCAAATAGCACGGCGGTAAACGCCGGATTCAAAAGCTCTCGGCCGAATAATAAAACACTGCCTCTTAAAGACAACAGTGATGAGCTATCTAACCTAAATAACATCTTGGATAGGATGTGTCAAATCCATAGTACCCCCGGGAAGCCTGCAAACCATACCCACAGAGATTGTTGGGTCTTCAAGCAGTCCGGCCGACTTAACGCCGAACATAAGGGGCTCGACACACCAAGCGAAGATGACAAACCCCACAAGCAGCACACCGGGAAACAGAAGACTTTCCCACTAGAAGTCAAAATAGTGAACTCACTTCATGTGATCACAAGGAAAAATAGTGCGGCACCTGCCAAAACACGCGCCGCACGTTCCACCCCAGCAGAGTCCCGAAATTGGATGTTTAAACTAATTACTTTCGACCATCAGGATTACTCCAGAAGTGTTCAAAACGCAGGAGGGACTGCTTTGGTATTGGATCCCATAATCAATGGACTACAATTCACACAAGTCCTAATGGATGGCGGCAGCGATATAAACCTGCTATACCAGGACACCATCCGCAGAATGGGGATAGACCCTAACAAAATTCACCGTAGCAGCACTTCCTTCAAAGGAGTGACGCCAGGTCTTTACGCCAATTGCACAGGCTCTGTACTGCTAGAGGTTGTGTTCGGTTCATCCGACAACCTCCGTCGCAAAAAGCTCACTTTCCATATCGCCCCATTCAAAAGTAGCCATCAAGCACTACTGGGACGCGAAGCTTTCGCCCGCTTTAACGCAGTACCGCATTACGCATCTCTTACACTTAAAATGCCCGGTCCACGCGGCATAATCTCATTAAAGGGTAATTCCGAGTGTTCCTCGACCACGGAAAACGTGAGACTGCCTTGACAGCCACACACTAATCCGACCTTGCTGGTCAAAAGCCCCTAAAAACAGGTCATTCAGACCTCGGACACGGTTAGGCGAGTCCGGCATAAATAAACAAGGGGCTTCCCAGCCGCATACCTCTTTACAAGGGGCTGCACGTATAAACGATGAGAGCCAATAAAGGTCAATTTTATTCATCTTCCAAATCATACTTTATTTTAAATACATCTTTTGCACGATATTTTTTCCAAACTAAGTTCTTCTCTTTTTTAGATGAAGCACGTGCTACACCCGTCCAAGATACAGCACAACGGAGACACAGGCGTAGACGTGCAGCAGGGACCCGTTGCAAGGATTCTTTTCAGATTAAGACCCTGCGTAAACCTTTCTTACTGTCTCTTGTTGATACGCATCCCCCGGTTTACTACCATAACCAAGGAGGAGGCTGGCGTTTTGGCATCAGCCGCGTCAGAAGTTCTCGCCCGTACCTGGACACTAGGGGCTTAGGGCATTGTTCTGCCCGGTATCATAAAGACTGAATACCTCAGGGAGTGTTCGGCGTCTCGAGTTAGGCCTTATATGCATCAGCTCCGAATCATGTCTTTGGTCAAATGTTGGGTTTGCCCGGCTCCTGTGTTTTGCTGCCTTACGTTCCGCTCCATCGGCTAACGCGGCACCAGGAGAACTACTGCGATTGTGCCCCGGTTCGGCCGGGCGAGCACCTCAGTAGAGAAAGCCGAAAACTGATTGTCATGATATAGCGAGAGACTGGTCAACCACTCGATCGACTACTGGAATGTTTAGAATTCCTCCACTTTGATGAAGGATTGCTTCCCGGTCAGGCACATACGCGCCCCGAGTTCGGAGAGCGTGGTGCCCCTAGGGGCTATATAGCAGCCCCACCATCAAGTTCCTATGGCTAAGTGAAAGTGATAAAGTATTATAGTCTGGTTGCCTAGTTTGCTATGCTATCACCTCCTTCAAAGGACCAAGACGTTGGATTAAGTGTGAAAAAGCGCTTTTTTTGCAAACACTCCCGCACCATGTGCGTGGGGGCTGAAGCCAAAGACTGCCATCTTTCAGGTTATACACACATATACGGTCACACAGGAGATAGTCCAGTACTTGAACGCACAAGTATAAAAAGCTGTTACATTATAAATAGGATCCCACAAATCATATATGTCATTTGAACATAACATCTTTCGAGCACTGCGACTCTATTAAACGCGCGCCCTGCGGGACTTCCTCAAAATAGTGCTCGGCGGGTAATAGGCTTTTGTCCGAACCTTGGGATGCAACATCGGTAGCATCCATCTCCGCCCAGTATGTCTTAACACGGGCGAGAGCCATCCGTGCACCCTCTATGCATGCCGACCGCTGCATCGCCTCGATATGCGGCACCGCCTCAAGGAATTGCTGCAACCCAAAATAACTCTTTGGCTTGGGCCTTTCTGGCCACAGATGAGCCACCACATCCGTCATGGCAAGTCCGGACAATCTATTCAGCTCAGCCCACTCAGCCAACCGATCGGACAATGGAAGCGGACGCTCTGGACTATGGAATTGAGACCAGAAAAGCTCTTCCATTTCGTGATCCTTCTGGCTTCGGAAGTGCACGACTGCGTCTGCCGCACTCGCCGCCAAATCCAGATAAGGATCCTCCGCACGACACAATTGGCCCAACTGAGCATACTTCGGATCCGTGAACTTCCTACGCAGCAGAAAGGGCTTTCCAGCCGCAATGTCTCCGGCCTGACGTAGTTCCTCCTTCATAGCCCGCATCGCGCAACAGGCATCCTTGGCTTCGGCGGCGGCTTTCTTCAGGTCCTCTTGCTCCGCTCGGCGTTCTCTTTCAAGAACCTCATAGCGGTCGGTAGCATATTTTAATTTCACGGCCATTCCGGCCGCCTCCTCCCTGCTTCGGCAGTGAGCAGCCTTTTCGGCTTTTAATTCCTCCGCTGCCTTCGAGGCAGCCGCATCACTTTTCCTGGCTTGCTCCTTGGCTCGAGCAAGCTCTGCTCGAAGGTTTTCCACAGCAGCGGCACCATCTGCATCAAGCATACTAATTGTAAGGAACGGGCATTAGCTCCCTCACTAGGTGACCGCGGAGAAACCACCTACCTTGTGACTCGTCAAGTCGTTTATTGACCAGCGCGATGTCCGCATCCGCAACATCAAGTTGTCGTTTCAGCTCGGCAACTCCATCAGTCCGGCTGGCCACCGAACGTTCCGCCACCTGCATAGGAAAGGTGACATTCTATAATTGAGACTATGATCCTCGGCACGCTGTCGCTTTCGACAGCATCCCAAGTCTCAGGGGCTACTATCTATACAGGGCACACTCTATGTGCAAAACTGTCAAAAGGTATGTCATTTTTTGCGTACCTCAAACCCCGTCAGCAAACTTCCGACGGCCTCATGCAACCCGCTCTCGGCGGATGAGATCCTTTCAATCACCATACTCATTAAAGTGCGGTGATCTTCTGAGATAGACGCCCTCTCGAGCAAATCCTGCAGCTCCACCGGCCGTACTCCAGTGGGTGCCGAACTCCCCGGCCCCGCCGGATTCGGGGAGACCCTCCGTGACGACACCTCAGGATCGTCCGCCCCGCCCGACGGGGCGGCAGATGGAGGCGTTTCGCTCTCCATCATCTCCGGACAAAGGTCCCCCGAAGATGAGCTCTGCTGAGAAGGGCTAAGATCCGAACTATAAGGTGAAAACTTCGGTTACCCTCAGATATAAAGTAGGAATGTCCCCTATTACAAAACTTCCCCTTTTTTACTTATGACTTGCTGGAGGGTTGATTCTTTTGGGGAGACTGCGCGACCGGGGCTCTTCCCAGCACAGGACCTTCCGGTGCAGATTTCTTTCCCTGCTTTGAGGCCTTGTCCTCCGGGTCTTCGGAAGCGGTCCTCTTCTCCCCCTGAAGGAAGGGATTCTCGATTCCTCCCTTACTGAAAGCCTCCTTGGCAGAGGTGGTAGTTTCCCTGTGCCCCCCTTCGCCATCCTCCGAGGGTGCAACTTCCAACATTTTGATTAATACGGGATCCGGCGTGGTCTCAGGGAGAGGGGCCAGACACCGTATTAGTTTTGCTTGCGCTATCCACTCCTGTCCAAGGGATAGCTGGTTAAAAGGCAAACCCATGATAGATGAATGGACAATGTGTCCGAACACAGGGCTACTTACTTGACAATCCGGGCGATTGCAGCTTAGGCCAGCGTCCTCGGTCAAGTCCGGACGCATCTCTTGCGATCCGAAGAACAGTTTGTACATCTCCAGGGTGTCAAACCCATGAAGTGTTGGAGAGCTCGTGGTCCCTCCGGATTAAATTCCCACAGGCAGAGAGGGCGACGTTTGCAGGGCAGAAGGCGCCGAATCAGCATAACCTGTGTCACTATGACCAGATTGATCTCCCTTTCTTGGAGGTCTCGAATCCGGCCCTGCAAAAGGGGGCGTCTTTGGACGGCCCCCAGTCAAGCCCTTTGTTGACCCATGATGTCAGCCATTGTGGAGGGCCCGGGCGAAAGGCGGACGACGGCCTTTGCTTGCTGCCCCTGGGAGCGGTGATATAGAACCACTCCTGTTGCCACAAGCCGAGCTCCTCCTGGAAAGAGCCCTCGGGCCATGGAGCATCGGCCCTCTTACTTATAACCGCCCCGCCGCACTCTGCCTGACGCCCCTCAATCATCTTCGGCTCCACGTTGAAGGTTTTTAGCCACAAGCCGAAGTGAGGGGTAGTGAGGGAGTCCCGGACTAGGGGGTGTCCGGATAGCCGAACTATCATGATCGGCCGGACTCCAAGACTATGAAGATACAAGATTGAAGACTCCGTCCCGTGTCCGGATGGGACTTTCCTTGGCGTGGAAGGCAAGCTTGGCGATACGAATATGTAGATCTCCTACCTTTGTAACCGACTCTGTGTAACCCTAGCCCTCTCTGGTGTCTATATAAACCAGATGGCCTTAGTCCATAGGACGAACAACAATCATACCATAGGCTAGCTTCTAGGGTTTAGCCTCCTTGATCTCGTGGTAGATCTACTCTTGTAACCCACATCATCAATATTAATCAAGCAGGACGTAGGGTTTTACCTCCATCAAGATGGCCCGAACCTGGGTAAAAACATCGTGTCCCTCGTCTCCTGTTACCATCCGCCTAGACACACAGTTCTGGACCCCCTACCCGAGATCCACCGGTTTTGACACCGACATTGGTGCTTTCATTGAGAGTTCCTCTGTGACGTCGCGATCAGGAAGGATGCCTTCTCCCGTCTTTAAAGACGGCACCGCCGTCAAGAGAGCTTTGGCCACCGGCCAAACTGTCCGGCTAGGTGGTTTTCTTATGACCGCCTGTTCGGCCACCGCTCCGACGATGACCTCTCAGGTCATCAAAAGCGATCTTCACGTCAGCCCGGCATTTGCCGAGCTGTTAGATCCGATTGAGCTCTCCTCTGTAAACGAGCTCTTGGATTGCATCGCCGCCCTGGGAGTCGCCATAGACTACGATCAGATTGGGCTTAAACCCGATCTGAGAGAGATTAACTCTCCTCAGGCCACCCACCACGTTGTCGTGGTAGAGGAACAATGCGGCAACCCTTCTTCTACATTGAAAACCAACTATGTCCGGATTCCAGATCCCTCGAAGCCGGATTCCCGCGAAGGGACGGACGCTTAGGCATCGGACTAGATTCGTTGGAAAGCATCCCGCAAGTCAAGCTTCCAAATCCGGAAACTTCTTGGCATTTGAGCCTTAGATCGGGCGGGGTTCCGAACTTGATTCCACCCGCCCACCCAAACATAAGTGATCTATCTCGAATACGGCAAGAGCCCGATGAAACAGTACATCATTACTGGGCCAGATTCCTCCTGGTTATGAACAGGATAAAGGACTGCTGTGAAGAAAGCGCGATTTCAATTTTCTGCAACAATTGCACGGACAAGGGAATCATGAACGCCATAAGTCGTCGCGAAGTTACACGCTTCATCGACCTAGCGACTATCGTACAAAAATACTGTGCGGTAGAGAGTGCCAGGAACACTGAAACTAGGTTTTGGGACAGTCCGGCCTTGACCACAACCCTAGTCCGAAGTAAAAGGGTGCGCCATACTCAAGCACCTGGGTTAAAAACCAAAAAGCAAAGACCCCCTAAAGGGCATGGAACCGTACTGGAGGGCTGGCTCAACGGACCCTGCAAAATCCACAGTACGGAGGACGCCACTCCAACACACAGCCTTCGAGCATGTTGGATACTACGGCAGGTGGCCAAAAGTGGCGAAGGCTTTTTAGCCCCGGGCAAACAGCCCAGCAGTACCGGTACGGTATTAACAGTCTTCGAGACTTTCGCATCAAATAACATGCGAAAACGAACAATCCGCGGCCTCGCCGAAGTCTACCAAGTAGCAACAGCAAATCCATGGAGTGACACGGCTATCACCTTCAACGCCAGTGACGAACCTAAATTCCGAACAGCTAGAGCACCAGCCGCATTGGTCCTCAGTCCGATAGTGGACGGCTTTCGCCTTACCAAGGTACTCATGGATGGCGGCAGCGGATTAAACCTCATCTACGAGGAAACCCTTCAAAAAATGGATATTGACTGGAGCCGCATCGAGCGAAGCAGCACAACCTTCAGAGGGATAATCCCTAGTCGAGAAGTACGCTGCACAGGAAAAATCACACTAGATGTAGTGTTCGGCTCACCGGACAATTACAGGTCCGAGGAGGTCACGTTCCAAGTGGCCCCATTCGGCAGCGGATATCACGCTTTGTTAGGGCGAGAGGCATTCACAATCTTCCAAGCTATACCCCACTACGGGTACATGAAGCTCAAAATGCCTGGACCCAATGGGATAATCACTCTTGTCAGTGATCCAGATACAGCACTCCGCGCTGAAAATAAGACAGCCGCACTGGCCCTAGAGGCATTGTCCGAAGCCCTAGCGGCAGAGGAACTAACTACGCTGCGCTCCACGGTGGATAGGGACGATGTGATACTCGATAAGAGGTCCAAGTCCACCTCTTTTAAACAAGCAGACGAAATAGTCAAATTTCAGGTCCATCCAACGGACCCCACAAAGACGGCCTCCATTGGGGCACAATTAAGTCCTGATGTCGAAGCCGCACTACGAGAATTCCTTCGGGAAAATTGGGACATTTTTGCCTGGCACCCTTCAGACATGCCAGGAATCCCACGCAGGCTGGCAGAGCACAACCTAAACATCCTAAAAGGATTCAAGCCGATCAAACAAGCTCTTCGGCGATTTTCCAAACCCAAAAGACAGGCAATGGGAGAAGAGCTAGCCAAACTCTTAGAAGCCGGATTCATCAGAGATATAAAACATCCGGACTGGCTAGCCAATCTAGTAATGGTACCAAAAAAGGACAAATCCTGGCGCCTCTACATCGATTTTAAAGACCTTAACAAGGCCTGTCCAAAGGACCCTTTCCCCCTCCCTCGCATCGGCCAAATCATCGATGCTACCGCAGGGCACGATTCATTGTGCTTCCTCGACGCATACTCCGGATACCATCAAATCAAGATGGCGGAGAAAGACCAGGCCGCAACGGCATTCATTACTCCATATGGGCCATTCTGCTTCAACACAATGCCCTTCGGACTCAAAAACGCCGGCGCAACATATCAGCGCATGATTCAAACATGTCTGGCTACCCAGATAGGCAAAACAGTAGAGGCATACGTAGACGATATGGTCGTCAAGACCAAACATGTTGAAACTCTAGTAGAAGACTTGAGGGTGACATTCGACAACCTCCGAGCATATGACATTAAGCTCAATCCGAAAAAATGCGTCTTCGGGGTACCAGCCGGAAAGCTCTTGCGCTTCGTCGTATCCGGTAGAGGAATTGAAGCAAACCCGGCCAAAATCCGAGCTCTGTCACAATTGGATATTCCAAAAGACCTCAAGCAAATACAAAAACTAACCGGATGCGTAGCGGCCTTAAGTCGCTTCATCTCCCGTTTGGTAGAAAAGGCTCTGCCCCTCTACCGCCTCCTCCGGCGCACCGAACATTTCGAATGGACGCATGCTGCCACAGCCGGACTCGAAGAAATAAAGGCCATACTGGCAACAAATCCGGTCCTGGCCGCGCCCAACCCGGGCGAACCTATGTTATTATATATCGCAGCAACACATCAAGTTGTCAGCGCGGTACTCGTCGTCGAGCGAGAGACAGAAGGGCACAAATTCCCTCTTCAAAAACCAGTGTGCTACGTATCCACTGTTCTAACTCCATGCAAGTCCCGGTACCCACATTATCAAAAGATAGCATATGCGGTGTTCATGGCATCCCGGAAGCTGCGACACTACTTTCAAGAGTGTTCCATAACGGTGGCCTCCGAAGTACCTCTCAACGATATTATAAACAATCGCGATGCAATGGGCAGGATTGCAAAATGGGCTATTGAGCTCTTACCATTTGACATAACCTATAAACCACGGCGAGCTATAAAGTCGCAGGTTCTGGCCGACTTCGTCGCCGAATGGACCGAAGCCGAACTCCTTAAAGAGTAAGGCGCATACTCCAATTGGATCATGCATTTCGATGGATCCAAAATGTTGGCTGGCTTGGGGGCTAGCGTCGTCCTGACGTCCCCAACTAGAGACACAATCCAATACGTACTTCAAATAATGTACATGGACTCCAATAACGCAGCCGAATACGAGGCCCTTCTACATGGCCTCCGGATGGCAATCTCCATGGGCATTCAACACCTAGAGGTGCGCGGGGATTCAAACCTCGCAATATCCCAAGTAAATGGAGACTTTGATGCCAAAGATCCAAAAATGGCAGCTTACCGCAACGCCCGTCCTAAAAATGTCAGCTCGGTTTGAAGGACTCGAATTCCACCATGTAGCTCGGGATAATAACCAGGCAGCAGACGTGTTAGCACGCATCGGCGGGAAACGAGACGCCATCCCTCCAAACATCTTCCTGTAACGGCTCTTCAAGCCATCCGTGTTATGGGAAGAGGAGTCCGGAAATAACAATCCGGAGCCAGCTGCATCACCGAACTCAGACCATTCTGACACAATCGGCGGCTCAGCCAACGAAATAACACATTTAGCTCACGAAATAATGGCAGTAATTGCCCCGTGGACAGAACCATTCCTAGCCTACTTAATTCGGCAGGAACTTCTCGAAGACCAAAATGAGGCCCGCTGCATAGTTCGGCGATCTAAAGCCTACAAGGTCCATGAGGAAGAACTTTATAAGAAAAGCACAACCGGAGTCCTTCAAAGGTGTATCTCCGAAGAGGAGGGGCGGAATCTCCTGGCTGGAATTCACGCTGGACTAGGCGGGCACCATGCTGCAGCCCGGGCACTCGTAGGCAAGGCCTTCCGTACAGGATTTTATTGGCCGACAGCCCGGGCAGATGCTCAGGACTTAGTCCAACGATGCGTCGGTTGCCAGCTCTTTGCTAATCAGAGCCACATGCCACCCACCGCCCTCAAAACTATACCCATTACCTGGCTGTTCGTGGTCTGGGGGCTTGACATGGTTGGACCCCTTAAAGGGGGAACCCATAAGCACAAATACTTATTGGTCATGGTGGACAAATTCACCAAATGGATTGAGGCCAAGCCGGTTAAAACGGCAGAATTCGGACCGGTGATAGACTTCCTATCCGGGGTAGTACACCGTTTTGGCGTCCCCCACAGCATCATCACTGATAACGGCTCGAACTTCACTGCCGACGAGGTTAAACTCTGGTGCAAAAACATGGGCATCAAGCTCGATTATGCTTCAGTCTATCACCCCCAAACTAACGGTCAAGTCGAGCGAGCAAATGGTCTAATCATGAGCGGCATCAAATCCAGACTAGTGCGGTCCCTCAAGGAATCTAACACGCACTGGGTAGAGGAGCTCGACTCCGTACTCTAGGGGCTGCGGACCACGCCAAACCGAACTACTGGATACACACCATTTTTCATGGTGTATGGCGCAAAGGCAGTTCTGCCTTGCGATATAATTCATGACTCACCTCGTGTGCGCATGTACGAAGAAAGAGAAGCCGAGTTGGATCGGCAGGACAGTTTGGACGCCTTAGAGGAGGAGCAGGACGTGGCAAAGGCTTGTTCCGCATTCTATCAGCAGCAGGCTCGAAGATATCAAAGCAGAGAAGTACGGGCCAAAACTTACAATGTCGGCGAACTCGTTCTACGCCCGCCGGACAAGAAAAAGGACAAACTTAAGCCCAAGTGGGAAGGTCCCTTCATCATCGACCAAGTCCTGACCGACGGAGCATACCGTCTACGTAAAGCATCTGACAACCGACTCGAGCCGAACCCATGGAACACAGCCCGTCTCCGAAGATTCTACGCCTAAACACCGGACTGAGACTTCGTCTCACTCCCCCGTCCACCTTTTTCTATTTTTTACTGTCTCTTGTCCCCCTCCTTCTTCCCACTTTTTTTTCAATACCTTTTATAGGCTGATTTGCGCTTTGTTCGCACACACTTGATGTGCTCCTAGCACTCATTATACCTGGGGGCTTCTTTACCAGAAGCTTATTAATATGGGCTTCACGCCCAATACATGTGTCATACTTCCGCATGTACCTTTTATTCACCATTATATGCATCGATATGACTTAAGTTTTGGCCAAGCTGGGTTGCCTGGCTCCTGTGCTGACCCCTACGTTCCCGATTGTTCGGCTAGGAGGTAAAGGGAGCACCTCTACGATTGTTACTGCCGGGTCAGTCGGATGTGTACCTCAGACTGGGTGAAGCAGAAAGCTAGCGTTCTTAAGAGAATATTCGGTCGGTGACTTGAAAGATGATTTATTACTTACTTATTTATAAGCCCCCAGATGCTTTTTCTGCTATTTTCGCAGTCCGGCATTGCACCTTAGGGCATGCCTCCCAGGGAAAGGAACCCTTAACGGAACTATTCTCCCTGGAAGATGTTTCTTAGTAACCATGTAATATAACATAACTAGTTGGGCACTTGTCTGATAAAGCAATTATGACCCCGACGCCTTGTCTCCATGCATGCCCCGGTTCTTTTATAACCATAGGGGTATTCGGACACACTCCGGACTGTTGGGTCCCGAGGTTGAAGCGAAATGGTCTGCAAAGACAAATGATCTACAATCCGGCTAGAAGGCATCTTGCATGTCATTTCAAATTACATCGTCAAACCAACTGATTGTACTCCTCCTCAATCCCATCTAACAGGCTGTCTAATTTACAGTCCTGTTGGGAATATTTCGCGGCCAGTTCTACTTGGCCATACATCAAGCTCACAGGGATCTCCTTCCCATCAGGCCCCGCAGGTCCGACCTCAGCCATGTGGTTTGGGTCAGCCTTCGGGTAGCGCGTCTTCACCATGGCCCAGGCCTCCCTGGCGCCCTGACGGCAGGCCGATATCTTCCACAAAAGGAGGCGTTGCCGTGCTCCCTGGAGCTTCTCAGCAAGCTCACCAAGGCCCTCGGGTAGGGAGACGGCTGGCCATAAAGCCTGAACGACGCCACTCATCGCCTGCCGAACACGTTTGAACAATTGCACCAGCTCGGGAAGTTGGTCACCTGTTGACCCAGGCATTTCCTCCGCAGGGCGACCTGTGAGCACACCTAAAGACATATTTCTGTCAAACGACTTCCTCGCCGAATTCTTCTTTTCAAAGGAATTTTCTCAAGCACTTACTATAAATGCGGCGACAAAGTCGCTGATTCTCCTTCAAGGAGCCAGACAGCTGGGCCCGAACACCTTTCAGCTCTTCTCCTAGCTGGGTGTGGGCATCTTGGAGCTTGTTTCTCTCCTGCTGCACCTTCATAAGCACCCTTTCGCCAGCCTTTAGCTGACGCAGTAGCTATTGCTTGTCCGGATCTAGTCCGGCGCCCTCTGCAATATTATTGTCAGATTCACGCCACACTTTGTTAATTAATTATCTTTTCAAAGTACGTCTTACCAGCGGGGGTCTCTGTGGCTCCCCCTGTGGCGGCCAGTGCGGCCTCTAGTTGGGCCTTGCACTCTTGGAGCTCCTGGGACAGATGGGTATTCTTCTCCATAAGATCCTGCATAAAAATTGATCCTTAAATCAGTTATTTTAACCATTTTAAGTCTCGGGGGCTACTGGCATATATAACTATTAAAATTACTTGCATGTATGTCTTTCACATACTGCTCCGTGGCGCTGGTTAACCCATCTTGAGCGGCACGGAGGTGCACGTTTCCCGCATCAAAGGCATTTAACGCCTCCGGGGAAAAACACGCGTCACGAAGAACTGTCCGGCGACGCCTGTGATTCATGGCGCTCTCCACCTCAGACCGGGTGGCGGACAGCCTGTCGGCATCCTCCGTCGAAGGAGCGTCTGACTCATGCCTTGTATTCGCCTCCCCTTCCGGGCCATGCGTTGGAGCATGGCTGGCGGAGGCTTGATTGGCAACCTCTCTGGACACTGTCCGGCGAGCGCTCTTTCTGGAAAAGTTATGAGCATTAATATACCTCCTGGGAATCCTTCCCTTCAAAAATAGCGGTGCTCTGTACCGTTGCAGCGACGTTTCAGTTTGCGTCGCACTTCTCTTCCGCCTGCTGGGCCGGACTGACCCTTGTTGGCCGGTCGCCACGGGCTAGACTTCCTGCCGTAAAGGCGCTTCCTGTCGAACACCATTGGTGCACGGTGGTCAGAACTAAGCATTAAAGAAGTAACGGCGCCAGGACTTCGGTCGTACTCACCGGGGAAGCCGGACACAAACCGGGGTAGTCAGCCATAATGGCGACTAAAGCATTATGTATGCTGAGCTGGTGGTACACCCCATCGCTCAGTTCCACCGCTAAGTCCGGATCCTCTTCGGAGGCCGGATCAAGGGACCTTTCTGGGTCTTCGGGTTGTGGGGCTGGGCTTTTTATGCCCTCCACATCCCGACGCAGCTCATGTGTCAAAATCATAAAATAAGACAATTGCCTTTAAAGGCACGGTTCAGATATGCATGCGACCGCTTACCCAGCTCCGAGGGTTGTTCATGGAAAATCCGTTCAGAGGATTCGTGCGGAGGAAGTCCTCCTTCTCCTCCTTGTACAAGCCGGACAGGATCTTCACCAGATCGTCGGTCGAGCTAGGTCCCTTGCGGCCGTGACGGGTGGCGTCGTCGTCTCCGTTGAATTCCCACATGGGGTGGCCCCTATATTGGAGCGGCTTCACCCCACGCATAATGCATGTGGCCATGACTCCGATCATGGTTAATTCGGAATGGGCTAGCAGCCGTATCCGGCCCATCAAGTAATGGACGCTACTATCACCTTCTCGTCGAGGGCTCCGTGGGCGCCAACTTAGACGTTTCTTCAGGGGAGCGTTGCTGAACTCCGGAAGGCCGATCCGGACTAGATCTGGCAGCGGAGCGTCCTCCATATAAAACCACTCCGAAGTCCAATCTTCGGACGCCTTCTTCGGAGTCCCGGACAGGTATCCGGTCCCGGCGATGCGCCATATTTCGGCTCCGCCCACTTGATATATCGACCCCTCGTGAGAGCGGGGTACGAGGCAAAACAGCCTCTTCCACAACGCAAAATGGGGCTCAATGCCCAAGAACAGCTCGCACAGAGCTACGAAGCCCGCGATGTGCAAAATGGAGGCAGGTGTAAGGTGATGAAGCTGGAGTCCGTAGAACTCCAGGAGCCCCCGGAGAAATGGATGTATAGGAAATCCAGGTCCCCTTATTAAGTAGGAGACAAAGCACACCCGCTCTCCTTTGGAGGGATTGGGGGCGCTCTCCGCCTGCTTCCCCCCTTTGTAGGTGGCCAGTCCGGCTCGAACCGGAACCATGATGGCCGGGGGAAGATATCCCTCTGCTTGGAGTGTCACTAACTCGCTGTGCGGGACTGAGCATCTCCTCCAATCTCCTGGCTTAGGGCTGGGAGCGCGAGAAGAAGGGCCGCGTCGAATGTCCATGTTGGAATGGGTTTGGTGTCACATGCGCCTCGATGAGTGCTTGCAGAAGGAGGATGATGTGATTTGGATCTGGATCCTCGCCTCTCTTATAGGCAGCTTATTTGTGCAGCTAGGGGGTAAAACATAAAAATACCCTGGCTTTTCGCATTCGTGCGACGCATGGAAGAAGACCATTATTGGACGCGGAAGCCAAGGAGCGCAGCATTTATGAAGCAACCGGACACTATCCGGCAAACACATGGAGCATGAAGAAGAACCCGCCTTGCAAACGCCGAAGACAACATACGCGCCGGATTCGTCGTTATTGAAGCCTGGTTCGGGGGCTACTGAGGGAGTCCCGGACTAGGGGGTGTCCAGATAGCCGAACTATCATGATCGGCCGGACTCCAAGACTATGAAGATACAAGATTGAAGACTTCGTCCCGTGTCCGGATGGGACTTTCCTTGGCGTGGAAGGCAAGCTTAGCGATACGGATATGTAGATCTCCTACCTTTGTAACCGACTCTGTGTAACCCTAGCCCTCTCCGGTGTCTATATAAATCGGATGGCCTTGGTCCATAGGACGAACAACAATCATACCATAGGCTAGCTTCTAGGGTTTAGCCTCCTTGATCTCGTGGTAGATCTAGTCTTGTAACCCACATCATCAATATTAATCAAGCAGGACGTAGGGTTTTACCTCCATCAAGAGGGCCCAAACCTGGGTAAAAACATCGTGTCCCTCGTCTCCTGTTACCATCTGCCTAGACGCACAGTTCGGGACCCCCTACCCGAGATCCGCCGGTTTTGACACCGACAGGTAGTGCGGAGGAAGGCTTCGCAGACGACAATGAAAGATGAGATGTGGAGGATGGACTCTGGAGCCAAATCGTGGAATTCCAGCCCATAGTAAAACATGAGCCCCCTCACGAAGGGATCCATCGGGAAGCCTAAACCCCGACGGAAGTGAGACACGAACACGACGCTCTCGCCGGGCTCGGGAGTAGGAATAACTTGCCCTCGGGCAGGCAACCTATGCAAAATCTCGTAGGTTAAGTACCTGTCATCTCTCAGCTTTAGCACGTCCTCTTCCGTGACGGAGGAAGGCATCCACCAGCCTCGTAGGTCGGAGCCAGACATTGTCGAAGGTCGAAAGTACCCGAATCTGGAGCCCTGGGTGTTGGAACTCGGGGCGAGGGGCGGATTCGATTGAGGATTGGAGAAAAAGAATGTGCCTTGGTCTCATTATAAAGAGGAAGAATACCAAGAGCCGTCCCCGTGACTGTTTGGAACCCGCCTTCGATGGAGGGGGCGTGTAACGGGCACGGTTGGGTTACCCACGTCCGTATTGATGGGAATCCTGGAATAAGGGGAACACGATCTCTGCTTTGACAAGACGTGCCAAGGAAACCGCTTCTCTAAATGCGCAGAGGTGGTGTAATAAAAACTATTCGAATAAAGACTTGGCTGTGGTATGACGTCACGCCACAAAATATGTCTGCAGATTGAACTTGTGTAAATATTATTCTCTCTACGGTGGTATGTGGAATTTATTTTGCAGAGCCGGACACTATCCTGGTGTTCACAATCTTCTATAAATTATTCGGAGGAGGAACCCGCCTTGCAACGCCGAAGACAATATGGGCGCCGGACTCGTCGTCATTGAAGCCTGGTTCAGGGGCTACTGAGGGAGTCCTGGACTAGGGGGTGTCCGGATAGCCGAACTATCATCATCGGCCGGACTCCAAGACTATGAAGATACAAGATTGAAGACTTCGTCCCGTGTCCGGATGGGACTTTCCTTGGCGTGGAAGGCAAGCTTGGCAATACGGATATGTAGATCTCCTACCATTGTAACCGACTTTGTGTAACCCTAGCCCTCTCCGGTGTCTATATAAACCGGATGGCTTTTGTCCGTAGGACGAACAGCAATCATACCATAGGCTAGCTTCTAGGGTTTAGCCTCCTTGATCTCGTGGTAGATCTACTCTTGTAATACCCACATCATCAATATCAATCAAGCAGGACGTAGGGTTTTACCTCCATCAAGAGGGCCCGAACCTGGGTAAAACATTGTGTCCCTTGTCTCCTGTTACCATCCGCCTAGACGCACAGTTCGGGACCCCCTACCCGAGATCCGCCGGTTTTGACACCGACAATAGGGTTTGCACTCTCCACACGCTCGCCGCAATACATATATGTTACACGCTGGAGGCTCAGCATTCATTTGCTAGGGTTTGCTTTATTCACAGTCTCTCACCCTCTCTTCACCAGATCTAAACAAGACTGTGTTGGCCTCTTGTCTCTCTCTCTCCCCCCTCACAGCTGGTGAAGGAGGCGTCCGTATCCCGTCGCACCGGGAAGGGGAGGAGGTGCAGCGTTAACTCTATCGCCTTCGGTGAGGGAGGCAATCCACTGCCGGCTGCACTATTCTCTTTCACCCAGCGCCTGTGCAGGAGGGCCACCGACCCCTTCTTCCTTGCTACCGTACGTAGTGTGGGCAGATCCGGCCTCCCGCCGCACGCCTTGCCACTTCCCGACGACCCTAAGGTATAAGTTTCTCTGAAACCGTCGTTGCTCTAGCTGCATGTGGATCTTTTTCGATCTGTAGTCGAATCTACGTCTTGGTTCAAAGAGGAAAGAAAGGTGCGGTGGGGTGGAGCATGAATCTAGGACGTGGTTCAATGAGCAAAGGAGGGAGGAAAAGTAGTATAGACTGGCTATCCAGCCGCTTTGTTGGTCGAAAAGGGAAAAAGGGGGTAACCGAGTACACACATCTGTAAGGAACCGATCTCTTTGTTGAAAAGGGAAAGAAACTGGGGGGGGGGTCGGGTAGTTTGTGCAGGACTAGATTTGCTGCCCTCACATAGGAAAAAAGTTCAAAGAGAACAAATATGGGACCAACACAGATATGTTGCTTGGCTACATACTCTGCATCACCCATTTATACGTGTGGACGCACATGGTGCTAGCATGTCCCATACAGCTATTTTGCTGTTGTTAATCTAAGAATGCCGTCGGAAAATTGAAGTAATGCCACTGTTAAAAGTAAATTACATTTTTTAACGAATGTTGTTTCAAGAGAGTGTCTCTGTTAATATGAATCAATGCAACCGTTTTAGAAATGCTACTATCCTATTTTGTTTTCCATCCAAGATAAGTTAGATGCTTCTTTCTGTCACGTTTGTTTCATCCTCCTTTATCGGCAAGTAATTGTTTCCTTTTTTGCCTATGTTAAAACAGGGGTATCGATTCAACTTGTTGCTATTGCGACATTTTGCTTCGCTACTCGAAACACTTATGTTTTAAGAGTGTTTTGTGCAGTTCAACTTGAATGTCACACCGGTGACTTTGCTTAATTTTGGTGGAACTGCACAAAAGGAGATCCGAGATTTGTTTCCAGTGTTCCTGTCGAGTTGTTTCAAATCTTGGTCTCAACCACATGATATCTATTCAACTTATTGCTATTGCGACATTTTGCTTCGCTACGCAAAACACTTTGCTTGATTTCAGTGCAACTGCACAAAAGGAGATTGGATTTCCTATTCGTGTTAGCTGATTCGTATTTTATCCTGGTGTTCTCATGAAATGTCAGTACAAGCCTTCATCCACATGATTGTGCAGTGTGCTTTGAGATGTTGTGCTACCTGTATTGGTACTATTTTAAATAAATGTTGAATTGAAGCTATTGTATTGCTGTCTTTTCCCATTAAGTAGTGAACAAAAATGGGACCAACCCAGACATGATGCTAGTTGCTTTGTTACAACAAATTCTGCATCACCCCCTTTATAAGTAGATGGAAACACATATTGTTGTTGCGCCCACTCTCCCATGGAACTGTTTATGCTTTTCGTTAATCTAATGTCACTGGTAAAATTAAGCAATGCCACTCTCAGAATTAATTAACTACTGAATCTTAGTTCAAAACTGCAACACTTGTTAGGAATGGTACTATCCTGCTTTGTAGTTCTTTCTACATGTTTAACCAAGGTATTGTTAAGATAATGTCTCTTTAAAAATGATTTAGTTGCATTGTTTTAGGAATGATACTTTTCTGCTTTGTCGTTCTTTATACATGTTGAAACAAGACATTGTTAAGATAATGTCACAGTCAATATGAATGAATCACACCGATGGAGAATTGCTACTCTCCTGCTTTGTTTCCCATTAAGACAAGTCATCAACCGTTATTTCTCAGTAATTGTTTCCCTTATATCTATTGTTTCTTATAGGGATATCAAAATTAAAGCTCGGTTTTATTCTGACTTCGATTTTAGTTGAACTGCACAAAAGGAGCCAATGTGTCCAAGGCAAACTACTGCGTTAC
The DNA here is from genome assembly GCF_002162155.2 of Triticum dicoccoides. Classification (NCBI taxonomy): domain Eukaryota; kingdom Viridiplantae; phylum Streptophyta; class Magnoliopsida; order Poales; family Poaceae; genus Triticum; species Triticum dicoccoides. The sequence continues at coordinate 456,977,701 of NC_041383.1, forward strand.
TGGGTCCAGTTGGTCGTTCCACTTTGCAGAAAGAAGCAGTCACTTGTTGCGGTACATTATAGAAGGAATGACCGAGAAGCTTTACAGAGTATTGTTAGACACCGATGACATGACTAGTCTGCAGAGACCATTCGCAATTTAACAACACGTGGAGTGCCCTGGGCAAAAAGTGCCCAAACAAGTACAAGAAGCTACGACAGGACACGATCGTAGGCATTACATATTTTTAATGGGAAAAGCTAGTCAAAGTTTAATCATTGATGTTAGCAAGAAGACGTTAGTTTAATATATTGGAATTGGAAAACCTTGTCAAAATTTGCTCATTGATGTTAGCTAGAAGACATGCATTTGATATTTTTGAGTGGGACGCCCTTGCTATGAGCAGTGTTGAGTATTTTTTCCTATTCCTGTGTTCGGTTTAGAAGTAAATAGTTACTCTGCTGAGATATTCCTGTGTTAAGAGTTTGTTCTGAATATTGTCTATGTAATGCCAGGCCTTGTGTTTGATTGCAAGTTCATCTTGGAATGTTGTGGCATGCGGCATCACGAGCTGTTCACCGTGCCTCCTGAGAATAATGCTTCATATTGTTTTGCATGTCGATCTAATGTCAGTGATTTGCTTGTTAAGAAGATCATCCTCTTCTGTTGTTTCCGTGCGTAAGAAGTTCACCGTGTGATGTTTCATTCATAGCCTATACGACATGTCGGGTAGGTTAGACGTGAAACCATATGATCTTCCGACCAACTCATGATATTAGGCCGTGATTGGATCGTCGTTTTCCAACCAAAACCGCTTGTAAAACTAACGCTTGTAAATTAAAGCAGATGGTCTCGGGCGAAGGCGCTTGGTTGGTCGATTTCGACTAGTAAACTATCGAAAGTACTTCACACACAATAAAAACCCTGAATGACACTCTGACGATTGCTAATCCAGCCGTTAGCTGTTGTTTTAGCCTTGCCCATGGATGGCATGATACGCATGTCGTGCATGTACCGTCTGGTAATGTCGTCCATATAGCAGTGCTCGTAAAATATACATCGGTCTCTCAAATTACACGTGTAACCCGCCGGTTTTACTTACAGACCTCGGGCCTTCCGATGATGAGTAAATTACACTTGTATGTTAATACAAGTTTGAAATAAAGCAGAGCTCCCAAGCGCGGCCTTACCGTTTCATGCCGTCTCAGTTTCTCGAAGGTGCTCATAGGTGTCCGATGATCCTGGCTTCCTGAATGAGCAGCGGGCGCTGTATCAAACCTCCGTAGGGCCCGCGAGGCCCTCTCCGTCGTCCTTCGAGTTGTTGCGCTCGCCATGGCGCCGAGCATTGTTAATATGGTCAACGAACATGAGGATTCAGGAGATGACTTTATTTTGACTAGATGACACTAGGGACCCACTAGGGCCATAGCCGTACGTACGCAAGTGCCTCCTTATTATGTACAACTATATTTTTTTTGCTTTCTCCTGGTTTCCTGACATCACGGTCCCACACCATTGTCAACCTATGTAGTCAATATAAACGAGAGAATTGCACAAGGTGCGGCCGACAGCTGGGACCAAGCAGCTCGAGCAGTATTTGTGTTTTTGAGGCGTGAGAACTGTAGAGTTTTTCTTGGCGATGAGTTCGTTGTTGTTCAGAGGAGAGGAGGGTATTAACTGGGCGGGCCGTGGCCCGTCTAGCCCAGGCCAGATATCCAGCCCAGATACTACTTTTTTCAAGACGAAAATGGCTAGCCCGGCTATACGTCTTTTTGAGGAATACCCAGGCAAGGTCAACTTGTTATTCTCCGCCCTGCTGGGCTGCAAATCTTTCCTAGGAGGGATGCATTAGGCTTAATAGGAAAATGGGCTTTAAAAATAATAAATGGGATGTAATTATAAAAACTAGGCAGTAACTATAAAAATGCACCAAACATGAAATTAGTTTATAAAATATTATTTATGGATTTTGAAAATCTTAAATTTTCATTGTTGCACGCGCAATGTTTCATTGGATTTTTACGTAATACAAATTTATATTTAATCTGACTAGAAATTTCGGGATAAAAATATTTCGGATCCCATCAAAATGTGGGAAATTTTATTGAATTCTTTCTTCAACGGTTGGTTGAAATTATTAATCGTTGTCCTAGCTAGAAAATGGGTTGTACTTTTAAAAAATTGTAAATGGGTTGTTTTAAATTCCATTAGAATTCAAAAATGGGCCGTACATTCTTACAAAATGCAAATGGGCTATAAGTTCTCTGCCACACACTTGTGGGCCTACTAAGTGATGCGTCCCCTAAAAAAATAAGTTGACGCGTATGCAAGGCTGTGTCAACTTATTATAGTCAACACACGGTTCTAGCAGCAGTGGCCGTTAGATATCTATCCAACGGATGTCGTGCTTCTTCTTCAATCTTGGATATTCTTAGCTTCGGCCGCCCAAAAAATGATTCCTCCCCCTGACATCTGGGGCGCACCGTTTTGGAGGCTGACCTGTGGGCCTACTAAGTTGGAGCGTACCAAGGGCTTTGTCAACTTAGTCAATATAAACGATTCTAGCTTCAGTGACCGTACGATGTCCATCCAACGGCCGTAGTGCTTCTTCAACCTCTGGTCTTGTTGGTCCAGCCACCCAAAGCAGCGCCGGTCGTGCCGCCTGCTCCTGCCTCCCGTGGCTTCCTGTGCTGCCGCGGAGGCCTCACCACCCCCATACTACTCCCACCGTTGGCCAGGCCATCCCTCCACTCACCAACACCCCCTGTTATTCTGCGGCGATTGCAGCCTCACACCGCAGCCGAACGAGTGAACCCTCGTACTCCTCTCTGCGCGGGCTTTCGCTGCTGCGTCTTCCCCGGCTCCACGTCGTCCCCTTCCTAGGCGTCGCCGTCGTCCACCGCCCTGGTGCTCTCGGCGCGGCGTGGTCAACGTGGTCAATGACCGACTTCCATCGGAAGAGTACTGTACGTGGAGAGGCTGACAGCTGGGTCCACGGCGGCCGCAAGGAAGTGCCTCCTTATTACATGCAAAATAATTATTCCTCCACCTGACAGGAGGGACCCACCGGACGGTCCACCTTATTTCGCGAAAAAAACGTTTCCCCCCTGACTGCTGGGACCCACCGGACGGGCCACCGTATTTCGTGAAAAAACGTTCCCCCCGCTGTCAGCTCGGACCCACCGGAAGTTCCTCTTTATTACGCACAAAAAAATGAATACCCCCCTGCTAGCTGGGACTCACCTTGGTGGGAAGCTGACTTGTGGGCCTACTAAGTTGATGGGGATGGAGGGCTTTGTCAACTTAGTCAATATGAACGATTCTAGCTCCAGTGACCGTACGATGTCCATCCAACGGCCGTAGTGCTTCTTTAACCTCTGGTCTTCTTGCTCCAGCCGCCCAAAGCAGCGCCGGTCGTGCTGCCTGCTCCTGACTCTCGTGGCCGGCTGTGCTGCCGTGGAGGCCTCACGGCCCCCTACTATTCCCACCTTAGGCCAGGCCCTGCGGTGACGGCAGCCTCACACTGCAGCCGAACGAGTGAATACTCACACTCCTCTCCGCGTGGGCATCCACTGCCGCGTCTTCACCGGCTCCGTGTCGTCCCCTTCCTAGGCCTCGCCGTTGTCCACCGCCCTGGTGCTCTCGACGCGGCGTGGTCAACGTGGTCAAGGAACGACTTCCATCGGACGTGGACTGTATGTCGAGAGGCTGACAGCTGGGTCCACGACCGCAGCAAGGAAGAGCCTCCTTATTACGCAGAAAATAATGATTCCTCCACCTGACAGCAGGGACCCACCGGACGGGCCACCGTATTTCACAAAAAAAACGTTTCCCTCCTGACTGCTGGGACCAACCAGCTACACCTTCGCACGCAAGGAAGTGTGTTCGGGCAAAAAATAACCAAAACGATTCACCCCCCTGACTGCTGGGACCCACCAGCTACATCTTCGCAGGCAAGGAAGTGCTTGATAGTCGGGACCCACCTGGTCGAAGCGTACATAGCGTTGTCATTCTGGTTGCGAAAATGTACGTACATACTGGTCGATGTAGAGGCACGCACGTGTCGTAGTAGAGGCGCGCACGTAGCATGTACACGTACGTACAACGGCGAGGGTACAAGAAAGAAAATACGGCCACGTACGTACATACGGGCAAGGTCTCGAACACCTACTCGCGCATACATACATGGCTGGGTCGGAACGGAGAAACAACGTCGTTGTCGTGTTCATGGGGAGCCAATCGGCTGGGTCGGAACGGAATGCGTGGTCATGTTCATCGGGAGGGATTGGACGGAACAGGCGATGGAAACGAGGCCTGGCATACCGGGCAACGGAGGAAACGGCCTTGTGTTCGACCGGCCATGTTCGAAACAGGATCCTGTTGATCGGGAGGGGCCTAGCATACCGCAAAACGGAGGAAACGGACCTGCTACGATCGAAACGGGGGTCCTGTTGATCGGGAGGGGTGTGGCGTACCGCAAAATGGAGGAAACGGACCTCCTACGGTCGAAACGGGGGTCCTGTTGATCAGGACGGGTGTGGGCGTACTGCAAAACGGAGGAAACGGACCTCCTAGGGTCGAAACGGGGGTCCTGTTGATCGGGAGGGGTGTGGTGTACCGCAAAACAGATGAAACGGACCTCCTACGGTCAAAACGGGGGTCCTGTTCATCGGGAGGGGTGTGGCATACCGCAAAACGGGACTCCACGGGATACTGTTCATCTCCACCATCGACCTCCTCCAGCCTCCATGGGCTATCGTCGACCTCCTCCAGCCTCCACGGGCTCCTGTTCATCCAGCCTCCATCGCGCGCTACTCCACCGGCTACTGTTCAACCACCCCTCCATCGTCTACTGTTCATCCAGCCCTCCACCGTCTACTGTTCATCCAGCCCTCCACACCACGGGGTCCTGTTCAACCACCCCTCCACCGTCTACTGTTCATCCAGCCCTCCAC
>NC_041383.1:456983036-457036644 GCF_002162155.2 Triticum dicoccoides
CCCCCGCAACGCTCACTGTTCATCCAATCGATCGGCTTCAGTTAGCAGCAGTAGCGAAGGAATCGCTTCATCGGGTTCAGTTAACAGCCATCGATCGATCGCTCGGGTTCAGTAACGCGTAGCCTGCAGTGCATTCGCTCAGGTTCAGTTAGAGCCCAACGCCTCGCTCGGGTTCAGTTAGAGCCAACGCCTCGCACACACGCGCGTACGTGTATGAGAGAAACGCGCATCGCTCGTCCCCCGACATCCCACCGTAACCCACAACTCCCCGAAATTGTCCTCCCCCTCGCTTCTACCATGATTTTTTCTGTCATGGACGACCCAAAGAATGTCATGCAACTGCGTCTCCGGCCCGCCCAGGACGAAAAGCCCATTTTCTGTCATGATTTTTTGTCAAAGAAGTAGGAGCCCACCACATCTATGATGATACTGGGTTTTGTCATAATTATCATCATAGAAATGTCATATGTATGACAGGAAAAAATTTTGTTCGGCCCAAAATGTCACGGATGTGTCTTTTTTTTGTAGTGTATTACTTTGCTTCGAGGGCTAATAAACTTTCGCAATAAGTATATGAGTTCTTTATGACTAATGTGAGTCCATGGATTATACGCACTCTTACCTTTCCGCAATTTGCTAGCCTCTACGGTACCGTGCATTGCCCTTTCTCACCTCGAGATGTGGTGCAAACTTCGCAGGTGCATCCAAACCCCGTGATATGATACACCTTTCCATAGCTACTCCGAGATATATTGCCATGCAACTTCCACCGCCTCTGTTTGACTTGAGCATTCATTGTCGTATTGCTTTGCATGATCATATAGCTGACATAGTATTTGTGGCACAACCACTATTCATCATTTTTATGCATGTTATGCTAGATCATTGCACATCCTGGTATTTCCAGAGGCATTCATATAGAGTCATATTTTGTTCTAGGTATCCGATACGTCTCCAATGTATCTATAATTTATGAAGTATTCATGCCATGTTTATAATATTTTTACATGATCTTGGTATGATTTGATTAGAACTAACCCGGACTGACGCTGTTTTCAGCAGAACTACCGTGGTGTTGTTTTTGTGCAGAAATAAAAGTTCTCAGAATGCGCTGAAAATCAACAAAGAATAGTTTTTGGAAAATATAAAAAATACTGGTACAAAAAGCTATCAGAGGGGAGTCCCGAGGCCACCACGAGGGTGGAGGGCGCGCCCTATCCCCCCAGGAGGGTGCTCCTACCTCGCGGATTCCCCATGGGCCCCCCTTGACATGAAACTGATGCCAACCGCTCCTATAAATCCTAAAAACCCCAGAACAAAGGGGAGATCAGAAGTTCCATCGCCGCAAGCCTCCAGAACGACTAGAAATCAATCTAGGCCCTCACCGGCACCCTACCGGAGGGTGCCATCTTCACCGGAGGCCATGGAGAGGATCTCGGAGGGGCTATCATCACCATGAAGGCCAAGGACCAGAGGGAGAACCTCTCCCCATCCAGGGGGAGGCCATGAAGGAGGAAGCACAAGGGGAAGAACTTCTCCTCCTCTCTCTCGGTGGCACTGGAGTGCCATCGGGAGGGGAATCATTGCCGCGGTGATCGTCTTCATCAACATAACCATCATCATCAACATCCTCATCTCTTTTATGCGGTCCACTCTCCTGCACCCCGCTATAATCACCTACTTGAACATGGTGCTTTATGCCACATATTATGATCCAATGATGTGTTGCCATCCTATGATGTTTTGAGTAGATTTCCTTTGTCTTTGGGTTGATTGATGGTCTAGATTGGTTTGAGTTGCATGTTTTATTATTGGTGTTGTCCTATGGTACCCTCCATGTCGCGCAAGCGTGAGGAATCCCCGTTGTAGGGTTTGCAATATGTTCATGGTTTGGTTATTGTCTGCGTTGCGTGAGTGGCTGAAACACAAACATGGATATGTGGGTCATGGCATATGGGAATAAAGAGGACTTAATACTTTAATGCTATGGTTGGGTTTTACCTTAATGATCTTTAGTAGTTGCGGATGCTTGCTAGAGTTCCAATCATAAGTGCATATGATCCAAGAAGAGAAAGTATGTTAGCTTATGCCTCTCCTCATATGAAATTGCAATATTGATTACCGGTCTTGTTAAAAATTGCCTACGGCAATTCCTCACACCGACCCATCATTATTCCACACTTCCTATTTATAATACTTAAGTAATGTATTCTAACTTTATGATAACAACACCTAATTTTATATTTTATCTCTCCGGTATCATGCAAAGTTATCCTCTTCATACCCACAACATAGTTTTATTTCTCGTTTCCAGTTGGAAGCAAACGTTCGGTGTACGTAGAGTCCTATCTGTGGTAGATAGGACTTGAGAGAATATTTATCTTACCTTTAGCTCCTTGTGGGTTCAATGCTCCACACTTATCACTTCCACCTTTGGAAATTGCTACGATGATTCCCTGCACTTGGGGATTATCAAGCTCTTTTGTGGCGCCTTTGCCGGGGAGCAATAGCGTGGAGCTGATATTCTCGTGTGTGCTTGTTTGCTTTCTTCACTAAGTAGTTTTTGTATTCCCTTTTTGTTTTGCTTAGTTTTGGGTGAAACATACAAAAGAAAGTAAATACAATTTTTTTTACTTGCCTCTTATGCCTAAAAAGTTTTTTTCAAAAAGAGAAGTGATTGGACATTATGCATTGGAGAAGTGAGGGTCGACCTTGAACACTTGTGTTCATGCTCATGGAAACAATGTAGAATTTTTCATGGAAGTTTCTCAGAAATAATTATCCCCTTTTATATATCCATTGTATTATAAAAATAATGTGCCAAGCTTTGGTTTTAGGATGATTAGATTGCTTGTTTACTATGTGCAGTGCAAAAATAGAGACTTTGGTTGTAGCACGTAAATTTAGATTTATTACTGGAAAGTCAAATGGGTATGGAACCTTTTGCACAATACTTATATAAAATTTGTTTAGATTGTCCTAATGTTTTAGAATTTTTGGAGTTACAGAAGTAGACGAAGTTTCCAGATTACTACAGACTGTCCTTTTTTTGACAGATTCTGTTTTCTATGTGTTGTTCACTTATTTTGATGAATCTATGGGTAGTATCAGGGGGTATGAACCATAGTGAAGTTGGAATACAGTAGATATAATGCTCATATGAAATTGGAATTAGTTTACAATAGTACCTAAAGGTAGTGATTTGCTTTATTATACTAACGGATCTCACAAAGTTTTTGTTAAGTTTTGTGTGGATAAAGTGTTTGAAGAACGAGGAGTTACCAATGTGAGAAGAATAAAGAGAGGCGAGAGTTCAAGCTTGCAGATGCCCAAGGCACCCCAAGTAAATATTTCAAGGATACTCAAGCATCTAAGCTTGGGGATGCCCCAGTTGGCATCCCATGTTTCTTCTTCAACAATTATCGGTATACCTTGGTTTTTGTTTTGTTCACATGATATGTGTCCTTTGTGTTTTTCTTTTTGTTTATGCTCCATGCTAGTGTGAGATAGTCCTTCATTTATTTATAGAATTCTCTTTGTGCTTCACTTAAATCTTTTGAGTATGACTTTATAGAATGCTCTTTATGCTTCACTTAAATCTTTTGAGTATGGTTTTATAGAATGCTTCGTGTAATTCACTTATATATTTTGATCTTGGATATTGGTTAATCTATATTAATTGTAGAATTCTCCATGAACTTCACTTATATCTTTTGGAGTATGAATAAGACTATCATCGAAAGTGGGTTTGGAAGAGTGTCAACTTTAGGAAGTAATGATGCCACTATTTTGGAGGGTGTTGAATCTTTGTGTGATATTTATGAAAGTGGATTTGGAGAGTTCTTGACTTTAGTTAGTAATGATTCCACTATTTCCGAAGAGGTTCCAATTGATTATGAGAACAAAGTTGCTATCTATGATGATTATTGTGATGACATGTATGCTATAAAGAATAATGTTAACCATGAAACGTGTCATCATGATTTTAATTTTCAATTGGATTATGCCTCACATGATAGTTATTTTGTTGAGTTTGCTCCCACTATTCCGAACGAGAAGAATTTTGCTCATGTGGAGAGTAGTAAAATTTCTATGCTTGTAGATCATGAAAAGAATGCTTTATGTGATGGTTATATTGTTGAATTCATTCATGATGCTACTGAAAATTATTACGAGGGAGGATTATATGCTTGTTGGAATTGCAATAATATCAAGTTTCCTCTCTATGTGCTTAAAGTTTTGAAGTTATGCTTGTTTTGCCTTCCTATGCTAGTTGATTCTTTTTCTCGTAAATTGTTTGCTCACAAAATCCCTATGCATAGGAAGTGGGTTAGACTTAAATGTGCTAGTCATATGCTTCATGATGCTCTCGTTAGGTTTTCATTCTTAGACTTAAATGTGCTAGTCATATGCTTCATGATGCTAGTCATATGCTTCATGATGCTCCCGTAAATTGTTTGCTCACAAAAACGGTATGCATCATTGACATCATCATGCCTAGCTAGAAATGCATTAAAGAAAAGCGCTTGTTAGGAGACAACACCCAATATTTACCCTTACTGTTTTTGTGTGTTCACATGATTAATCTACTGTAGTAATCATGTTTTATAGCTTTTGTTTCAATAAAGTGCCAAGTAAGACCTTTGGGATGGCTTACGATGATAGTTGATTTGATCTTGCTGAAAAATAGAAACTTCTGCACTAATTGCCAGAATTTTAAAAATTCACTGAAGCGTGCTTTTGATCTGAAAATTTTACACAAGATATATATACAAATTTCCCAGATCGTCCTAATTTTTCAGAATTTTTGGAGTAGCAGAAGTATGGTTTCTGTTCAGATCATTACAGACTATTCTGTTTCTGGCAGATTCTGTTTTCAATGCATAGTTTGCTTGTTTTCTAGTTTCTATGGCTTATATTGCTCAATATAAATTGTAGAAATGATGTGGTACAGTAGGAATTGTGTGAGAAAAATAATAATCTTGTCTTTGATAGTACCAAAGTGAATGATTTACTCTTTATAATACTAACCCATCTCATGAAGTTCCGTTAAGTTTTGTGTGATTGAAGTTTTCAAGCTTGGAGTGAGATATCGATATGAGGACAATATGGAGTGGAAGGACCCTAAGCTTGGGGATTCCCAAGGCACCCCAAGATAATATTCAAGGAAGACTCAAGCGCCTAAGCTTGAGGATGCCCCGGAAGGCATCCCCTCTTTCGTCTTCAAAACCATTGGTATACCTTACTCGGAGCTATATTTTTATTCGTCACATGATATGTGTTTTGCTTGGAGCGTATTTTCATTTTACTTGCTGGTTGAATAAAATTATTGGATCTGAAATCTTGAATGAGAGAGAGTCCTCCCATGGCTAGTTAATTATTTGACTACTCAGTGTTCTTCACTTATGTCTTTTTGGAGTAGTTTGTCGTTTACTCACGTGCTTCACGTATATCCTATGAGTAAATGGTTGAATGAATTGAAAATCATAAATCTGAATTTATATATGTTTCATATGCTTATACCATGGGGAGTAATGACTTCACACATAATAAGTATAGGTGGTAAATTTATTGAAAGTTAGCAAACGCAGAATTGGTCACTTGAAAAATTCATGAAAGAATATTGAAGGAAGAGAGATTTCACATATAAATATACTATCTTGGACATCTTTCGTAATTGTGAGCACTCATTAAAATATGACATGCTAAAAAGTTGATGTTGGACAAGGAAGACAACTTAATGGGTTATGTTTTCCTATATCTGAATAGACGTTATATTGTCTTGGATCATCCAACATGTTGAGCTTGCCTTTCCCTCTCATGCTAGCCAAATTCTTTGCACCAAGTAGAAATACTACTTGTGCTTCCAAACATCCCTTAAACCAGTTTTTCCATGAGACTCCACCATACCTATCTATGGATTGAGTAAGATCCTTCAAGTAAATTGTCATCGGTGCAAGCAATAAAAATTGCTCTCTAAATATGTATGATCTATTAGTGTGAAGAAAATAAGCTTTATACGAACTTGTGATACGGAAGAAATAAAAGCGACGGACTGCATAATAAAGGTATTTATCACAAGCGGCAATATAAAGTGACAATCTTTTGCATAAAGATTTTGTGCATCCAACCATGAAAGCACATGACAACATGTGCTTCCCTCTTACTTTTATCTTCTACCCTTATAGAAGAGTCTTGGTGATCATCACCTTTCCTTTTTACAATTTTTTTCTTTGGCAAGCACTTTGTGTTGGAGCGATCCAGATATATATACACTTGGATATAGGTTTTCATAAAGAAGTATTGTTGACATTACCCTTGAGGTAAAAGGTTGGGAGGCAAAACTATAAGCCCCTATCTTTCTCTATGTCCGATTAAAACTTTGAACCCATAAATATCACATGAGTGTTAACAATTGTGAAAGATTAAATGATAGTTGAGTATGTATAATTTGCTAAATCAAAGCTCTTACATAGGCCCTTCCTAAAAATAAGATGAATTGCAATTGTTTGATGACTGATAACATAGTTTGTTAGTTTTCAAGAAACTTTATTATCTATACGTTAACATGTGAATAGATTGTTACTTGATCATGAGAAGTTTTATGAGTTGAGCTACGGTTATGATATATAATGATGCTAGAAAAGGTGACTGAAATTATCATTGATCAAACCTGTGCACTTGCTAGCATTCACACTTCATAAATTATTTCTTTTATCATTTACCTACTCGAGGATGAGCAGGAATTAAGCTTGGGGATGCTGATACGTCTCCAACGTATCTATAATTTATGAAGTATTCATGACATGTTTATAATATTTTTACATGTTTTTGGTATGATTTGATTAGAACTAACCCGGACTGACGCTGTTTTCAGCAGAACTACAGACGGTGTTGTTTCTGTGCAGAAATAAAAGTTCTCGAAATGCGCTGAAAATCAACAGAGAATATTTTTGGAAAATATAAAAAATATTGGAATGAAAAGCTACCGGAGGGGAGTCCTGAGGCCACCACGAGGGTGGAGGGCACGCCCTACCCCCGGGAGGGTGCTCCTACCTCGTGGACTCCCTGTGGGCCCCCTTGACGTGAAACCGATGCCAACCCCTCCTATAAATCCTTAAAAAAACCAGAACAGAGGGGAGATCATAAGTTCTGCCGCCGCAAGCCTCCAGAACCATGAGAAATCAATCTAGGCTTTCTCCGGTACCATGCGGGAGGTAGCCATCATCACCGGAGGCCATGGGAGAGGATCTCGGAGGGGCTATCATCGCCATGAAGGCCAAGGACTAGGGGGGAACCTCTCCCCATCCAGGGGGGAGGCCATGGAGGAGGAAGCACAAGGGGGAGAACCTCTCCTCCTCTCTCTCGGTGGCGCCGGAGTGCCATCGGGAGGGGAATCATCTCTGTGGTGATTGTCTTCATCAACATCACCATCATCATCAACATCCTCATCTCTTTTACGCGGTCCACTCTCCCGCACCCCGCTGTAATCACATGGTGCTTTATGCCACATATTATGATCCAATGATGTGTTGACGTCCTATGATGTTTTGAGTAGATTTCCTTTGTATTTGTGATGATTGATGATCTAGATTGGTTTGAGTTGCATGTTTTATTATTGGTGATGTCCTATGGTGCCCTCCGTGTCATGCAAGCGTGAGGGATCCCCACTATAGGGTTTGCAATATGTTCACGGTTTTCTTATTGTCCACGTTGCCTGAAACACAAACACGGATAAGTGGGTCATGGTGTATGGGAATAAAGAGGACTTAATACTTTAATGCTATGGTTGGGTTTTACCTAAGTGCATATGATCCAAGAAGAGAAAGTATGTTAGCTTATGCCTCTCCCTCATATGAAATTGCAATAGTGATTACCGGTCTTGTTAACAATTGCCTAGGTCAATTCCGCACACCAACCCATCATTATTCCACACTTGTTATTTATAATACTTAAGTAATATATTCTAACTTTATGATAGCAAGACCTACTTTTATATTTTAGCTCTGCAATATCATGCAAAGTTATCCTCTTCATACCCACAACATATTTTTATTTCTCGTTTCTAGTTGGAAGCAAACGTTCGGTGTACGTAGAGTCGTATCAGTGGTAGATAAGACTTGAGAGAATATTGATCTTACCTTTAGCTCCTTGTGGGTTCGACACTCCATGCTTATCACTTCCACCTTTGGAAATTGCTACGATGATTCCCTGCACTTGGGGATTATCAGTATCGAGTTGTAATTTTTATTTCTTTTGAGTTATAAGTAAATAGAAGTGTGATGATCATCATTGTTCATTATTAGAGCATGTCCCAGTGAGGAAAGGATGCTAGAGACTATGATTCCCCCACAAGTCGGGATGACACTCCAGACAACGAGAGAGAGAAAACAAGAAAAAAAGAAAAAAAAGAAAAAAGAAAAAAAGAAAATAGAGAGAGAAGGGGCATTGTTACTATCTTTTACCACACTTGTGCTTCAAAGTAGCACCATGTTTTTCATATAGAGAATCTTCTATGTTGTCACTTTCATATACTAGTGGGAATTTTTCATTATAGGATTAGATGCACACCCACTTAGTTTTCATATTGAGCTTTCATACACTTATAGCTCTTAGTGCATTCGTTGCATGGCAATCCCTACTCCTCGCATTGATATCGATTGATGGGCATCTCCATAGCCCATTGGTTAGCCATGTCGATGTGAGACTTTCTTACCTTTTTGTCTTCTCTATATTTACCCCTATTATCATACTCTATTCCACCCATAGTGTTATATCCATGGCTTGCGCTCATGTATTGCGTGAGGGTTGAAAAAGCTGAAGCGCGTTAAAAAGTACGAACCAATTGCTTGGCTTGTCATCAGGGTTGTGCATGATAAATAATTTGTGTTAAGAAGACAGAGCATGCCAAGACTATATGATTTTGTAGGGATTGCTTTCTCTAGCGTTGATATTCTGAAAGACATGATTGTTTGTTGGGATGCCTGAGTATTGATGTCTTTATGTCAAATTATAGACTATTGCTTTGAATCACTTATGTCTTAATATTCATGCCATGATTAGATATATGATCAAGTTTATGCTAGGTAGCATTCCACATCAAAAAAAATATCTTTTTTATCATTTTCCTACTCAAGGACAAGCATGAATTAAGCTTGGGGATGCTGATACATCTCTGTCGTATCTATAATTTTTTATCGTATCATGCCAATGTTATACAACTTTCACATACTTTTCGCAACTTTTTATATGATTTATTGGACTAGCCTATTGATCCAGTGCCCAGTGTCGGTTCTTGTTTTTTCATGTTTTTTGTATCGCAGAAAATCCATATCAAACAAAGTCCAAACGCGATGAAAATTTACGAAGAATTATTTTGGAATTTATGTGATTTTTGGGAGGTGGAATCAACGCAAACGGGGGCCCACAGAGCCCACAACCCACTAGGGCGCGCCACAGGCCCCAGGCGTGCTCTGGTGTCTTGTGCCCTCCTTGAACGTTAGTTGGAGCCCTTCTTCTGGTGCAAGAAAGATAATTTATGGAAAAAATCATGTACAAATTTCAGCTTAATCGAAGTACGGATCTCAGGGAATTTAAGAAACCGTGAAGGGCCAGATCTGGAGAACGCGAAACGGAAGAGAACAGAGAGGGAGATCCAATCTCGGAGGGGCTCCTGCCCCTCCGCCGCCATGGAGGCCATGGACCAGAGGGGGAACTCTCCTCCCATCTAGGGGGGAGGCCAAGGAAGAAGAATAAGGAGGGGGCTCTCTCCCCCTCTCTCCCAGTGGCGCCGGAGTGCCACCGGGGCTAGGATCGTGACGACGATCTACATCAACAACCTTGCTACCATCAACGCCAACTTTCTCCCCCTCTATGCAGTGGTGTAACACCCCTTCTCCCCGATGTAATATCTACTTAAACATGGTGCTCAACTCCATATATTGTTTCCCAATGATATTTGAGTAGATTCGTTTTGTCCTATCGTGATGTTGGTTGGTATGATTGTATATTTTATTTATGGTGCTGTCCTACAGTGCCCTCCATCTCGTGCAAACATAAGGGCCCCCCCCCGTTGTAGGGTGTTGCAATACGTTCATGATTCGCTTAGGGTGGGTTGGGAGAGTGACAGAAGCTTAAACCCGAGTAGGTGGGTTGTTGCGTATGGGATAAAGAGGATTTGATACTTAATGCTATGGTTGGTTTCACGACCTTAATGATCTTTAGTAGTCGCGGATGCTTTCTAGGGGTCCAATCATAAATGCATATGATCCAAGTAGAGAAAGTATGTTAGCTCATGCCTCTCCCTCATATAAAATTACAAGAATGATTACCGATACTTGTTATCGATTGCCTAGGGACAAATGACTTTCTTATTGACAAAAGCTATCCACTTTTATTATATTGCAATTTATTTTTAGTTTTATTCTCGCAAAGTACTCGCATTTTTATTCTTGCAAAATAGTTTCATACTTGTTTTAGGTAAAGCAAACGTCAAGTGTGCATAGAGTTGTATCGGTCGTCGATAGAACTTGAGGGAATATATGTTCTTCATTTAGCTCCTCTTTGGGTTTGACACTCTTATTTATTGAAGAAGGCTACAAATGATCCCCTATACTTGTGGGTTATCAAGAAGTCGTCCCAATGATTCAGAGTTTATAGATCTTAATGAAAAAAAATGAAAAAATCGAGATTGGAGAGGTCAAAACTTTAATTAGCAATGAACCCACTCTTTTGGATTTCAAGGACTTTAATTATGGTAATTGTTCTTCGACAGATTGTATTTCCTTGTTGCAATCCATGTTGAATTCTCCTCATGCTTATAATCAAAATAAAGCTTTCACTAAACATATTGTTGATGCTATGGTGAAACATTTTGAAGAAAAACTTGAGTTGGAAGTTTCAGTCCCTAGAAAGCTTTATGATGAGTGGGAACCTACTATTAAGATTAAAATTAAAGATTATGAGTGCCATGCTTTCTGTGATTTGGGTGCTAGCGTTTCTACAATTCCAAACACTTTATGTAATGTGCTAGGTTTCCGGGAATTTAATGATTGTTCTTTAAATTTGAATCTAGCGGATTCCACTATTAAGAAACCTATGGGAAGGATTAATGATGTTCATATTGTTGCAAATAGGAATTATGTGCCTGTAGATTTCATTGTGCTTGATATAAATTGCAATCCTACATGTCCTATTAATAATCTTGGTAGAACTTTCCTTAGAATGATTGGTGCAATTATTGATATGAAAGAACGAAACATTAGATTTAAATTTCTGATAAGGAAGGGCATGGAACACTTTTCAAGGAAGAAAATTAAATTGCCATATGAATCTATTATGAGAGCTACTTATGGATTGCATACCAAAGATGACAACACCTAGATCTATCTTTCATGCCTAGCTAGGGGCGTTAAAAAATAGCGCTTGTTGGGAGGCAACCCAATTTTATTTTTTGTTTCTACTTTTTTGTTCCCATTTTCCTATAAATTTATCATCTAGACTCTGGTTAGATGCGTTTTCATGTTTTCATTTAGTGTTTGTGCCAAGTAAGACCTTTGGGATAGTGTTCCTTTGAGAAGTTGGAATAAAGTAGATATTACACCAATATAAATAAAGAACAAGTTCACAATAGTACCAAAAAGTGGTGATTTATTTTCTTATACTAACGGATCTCATGAGTTTTCTGTTGAGTTTTGCGTTGTGAAGTTTTCAAGTTTTGGGTAGAGATATGATGGACTATGGAATAAGGAGTAGCAAGAGCCTAAGCTTGGGGATGCCAAAGGCACCCCAAAGTAATATTCAAGGACAACCAAGTATCTAAGCTTGGGGATGCCCCGGATGGCATCCCCTCTTTTGTCCTCAATCCATCGGTAAATTTACTTGAGGCTATATTTTTATTCACTGCATGATATGTGTTTTGCTTGGAGCGTCTTGTATGATATGAGTCTTTGCTTTTTAGTTTCCCACAATCATCCTTGTTGTACACACCTTTTGAGAGGGACACGCATTAATCATGATTTATTAGAATACTCTTTGTACTTCACTTATATTTTTTGAGCTAGGCAATTTGCTCTAGTGCTTCACTTATATCTTTTTAGAGCACCGCGGTGGCTTTGTTTTTTAGAAATTGTTGAACTCTCATGCTTAACTTATATTATTTTGAGAGTCTCAAAACAGCATGGTAATTTGCTTAGGTTATGAATTTAGTCCTAATATGATGGGCATCTAAGAGGGATATAATAAAAACTTTCATATAAAGAGCATTGAATACTATGAGAAGTTTGATTCCTTGCATATGTTTTGAGATATAAAGATGGTGATATTAGAGTCATGCTAGTGAGTAATTGTGGATTGATAGAAATACTTGTGTTAATGTTTGTGATTTCCGTAGCATGCGCGTATGGTGAACTGTTATGTGATGAAGTCAGAGCATGATTTATTTATTAATTGTCTTCCTTGTGTGGAGGTCGGGATCGCGCGATGGTTAACTCCTACCAACCCTTCCCCTAGGAACATGTGTGTAGTACTTTGTTTCAATGACTAATAAATTTTTGCAATAAGTATGTGAGTTCTTTATGACTAATGTTGAGTCCATGGATTATACGCACTCGCACCCTTCCACCATTGCTAGCCTCTCTAGTATCGCGCAATTCTCACCGGTGCATTAAACCCACCATTTACCTTCCTCAAAACAGCCACCATACCTACCTATTATGGCATTTCCATAGCCATTCCAAGATATATTGCCATGCAACTTCCACCGTTCCGTTTATTATGACACGCACCATCATTGTCATATTGTTCTCATATGCATGAGGCATTCATATAGAGTCATATTTTGTTCTAGAATTGAGTTGTACCTCTTGAGTTGTAAGTAAATAAAAGTGTGATGATCATCATTATTAGAGCATTGTCCCATGTGAGGAAAGGATGATGGAAGCTATGATTCCCTCACAAGTTGGGATGTGTCTCCGGACTTAACAAAAAATAAAAGAGGCCAAAAAAGGAGAAAAAGAGAGGCCAAAGAGCCCAAAATAAAAACAATAGAGAAAAGAGAGAATGGACAATGCTACTATCTTTTTACCACACTTGTGCTTCAAAGTAGCACCATGATCTTCATGATAGAGAGTCTCCTATTTTGTCACTTTCATATACTAGTGGGACTTTTTCATTATAGAACTTGGCTTGTATATTCCAATGATGGGCTTCCTCAATTTGCCCTAGGTCTTTGCGAGCAAGCAAGTAGGATGCACACCCACTTAGTTTCTTTTTGAGTTTTCATACAATTACCTCTAGTGCATCCGTTGCATGGCAATCCCTAATCACTCACATTGATACCTATTGATGGGCATCTCCATAGCCCGTTAATACGCCTAGTTGATGTGAGACTACCTCCTTTTTGTCTTCTCCACAGCCACCCTATTCTATTCCACCTATAGTGCTATATCCATGGCTCACGCTCATGTATTGCATGAAAGTTGAAAACGTTTGAGAACATCAAAAGTATGAAACAATAGCTTGACTAAAACCGGGGTTGTGCATGATTAAATACTTTGTGTGATGAAGATGGAGCATAGCAAGACTATATGATTTTGTAGGGATAACTTTCTTTGGCCATGTTATTTTGAGAAGACATGATTGCTTTATTAGTATGCTGGAAGTATTATTGTTTTTACGTCAATATTAAGCTCTTGTTTTGAATGTTATGGATCTGCATATTCGTGCCACAATAAACAAAAACTACATGGATAAATGTGTTAGGTAGCATTCAACATCAAAAAATTTATTTTTATCATTTACCCACTCGAGAAGAGTAGGAATTAAGCTTGGGGATGCTTTATACGTCTCCAACGTATCTCTAATTTTTGATTGTTCCATGCTATTATATTAGTTGTTATGGCTGTTTTATATGCATTAATATGCTATTTTATATTATTTTTGGGACTAACCTATTAACCTAGAGCCTAGTGCCAATTTTTGTTTTTTCCTTGTTTTTTAGTTTTATAGAAAAGGAATATCAAACGGAGTCCAAACGGAATAAAACTTTTGCGATGATTTTTCTTGGACCAGAAGACACAATTAGGACTTGGAGATGAAGTCAGAAGAGTCCTGAGGAGGCCACAAGCCTTAGGGGCACGCCCTAGGGGGCACCCTGAGGGCTTGTGGGCCCCTCAGAGCTCCTTCAACCCTAGTTCTTGGCCTATAAATTCATAAATATTCCCAAACGACCAGAAGCGTCCACCAAAATACTTTTCCGCCGCCGTAACCTTCTATACCCGGGAGATCCCATCTAGGGGCCTTTTCTGGTATCCTGCCGGAGGGGATTCGATCATGGAGGGCTTCTACATCAACTCTATTACCTTTCCGATGAAGCATGAATTGTTTACCTCAGACCTACGGGTCCATAACTAGTAGCTAGATGGCTTCTTCTCTCTCTTTGATTTTCAATACAATGTTCTTCTCGATGTTCTTGGAGATCTATCCGATGTAATATTCTTTTGCGGTGTGTTTGTCGAGACCCGATGAATTGTGGATTTATGATCAGATTATCTATGAATATTGTTTGAATCTTCTTTGAATCCTTTTATGCATGATTTGATATCTTTGTATTTCTTTTCGAATTATCGGTTGGTTTGGCCAACTAGATTGGTTCCTCTTGCAATAGGAGAGGTGCTTAGTTTTGGGTTCAATCTTGCGCTATCCTCACCCAGTGACATAGTAGGGGTAGCGAGGCACATATTGTATTGTTGCCATCATGGGTAAAAAGATGGGGTTTTCATCATATTGCTTGAGTTTATCCCTCTACATCATGTCATCTTACTTAAGGTGTTACTCCGTTCTTATGAACTTAATACTCTAGATGCATGCTGGATAGTGGTCGATGTGTGGAGTAATAGTAGTAGATGCAGAATCATTTCGGTCTACTTGACACGGACGTGATTCCTATATTCATAATCATTGCCTTTGATATTGTCATAACTTTGCGCTTTTCTATCAATAGCTCGATAGTAATTTGTTTACCCACCGTATGCTTTCTTTCAAGAGAGAAGCCTCTAGTGAAACCTATGGCCCCCGGGTCTATTTTCCATCATATATTTTCAGATCTATAAACCAAAAAACCCAAAATACCTCACTGAGTTTTATTTACTTTTATTTTTTTATGTTTTAGTAATCTTTTATATCTATCTCTATTAGATCTCATCCTTGCAACTAACCTTAAAGGGATTGACAACCCCTTTATCATGTTGGGTGGAAGTGTTTGATTGTTTGTGCTGGTGCATAGATGGGAGACTTGCTTTTACCTCCTACTAGATTGATACCTTGGTTCTCAAACCGGGGGAAATACTTATCTCTACTTTGCTACATCACCCTTTCCTCTTCAAGGGAAAAACCAATGCAAGCTCAAGAAGTAGCAAGCCTCATGATGAATATGTTTGCGATAATATTGAAAGTGGGTTTGGAAGAGTGTCAACTTTAGCTTAAAATAATCATACATATTTGGAGAGTTTTCAATCTTATGAGTTTTTTTTTATAAAAGTGGGTTTGAAGAGGTCATGACTTTAGTTGGTGTTAATCCCATTATCTTGGAATATTATAAAACTTTTATGCATGTGGATTATGAAGAGAAAATTCTATATGATAGCTATATTGTTGAATTTGATTATGAGCTTATATGTAATTATTATGAGAGAGGAAAATGTGATTGTAGAAAATTTCATGTTACTAAATTACCTCTCGTTATGTTGAGATTGTCAAAGTTTTATTCCTCTCCTTTCCATATGCTAGTTATTTCTTATCTTGATAATTTGTTTGCTTATAAAATCCCTATGCATAGGAAGTATGTTAGACTTAAATGTGTTTGTCACATGTTTTATGATTCTCTCTTTGTGTTTCAATTATTATCTTTCATGTGAGCATCAATAAATCTCAAGCCTATCTTAATGGCTATAAAGAAAGAGCTTATTAGGAGATAACCCAATAGCTTTCATTTTCTGTTTTCTTGACTGCACAAAATTATGCTACTTTTATTATTGTATTTTTTGTGTTTTAATTAGTTTTCGTCCCGAGTAAAGCCTTTTGGATTATTTGGATGATAGTTGCTTTGATTCTCTACAAAAATAGAAACTTTTGCGTCCAGTAGTAGAATTGGTGAGATTTGCTGGAGCATGAAAATTTCTGAATTTTTTACACGTGATTGATATACAAATTTCCCACTTTGTCCTATTTTTTCAGAAGTTTTGGAGTTACAAAAGTATGGTCATTCTTTGAATTGCTACAGAATGTTCTGTTTTGATAGATTCTGTTTTTGATGCATTGTTTAGCTTGTTTTGATGGAACTATGGATTGTATCGGGGGGTATAAGCCATGGAGAAGATATAATACAGTAGGTATAATGCAAAAATAAAATATGAATGGGTTTGCAACAATACCTAAAGTAGTGATTTGCTTTGTTATACTAACGAATCTCACGAGGTTTTGTTGAGCTTTGTGTGATTGAAGTTTTCAAGTTTTGGGTGAGATCATGATGGATGAAGGCATAAGGAGTGGCAAGAGCCTAAGCTTGGGGATGCCCGAGGCATCCAAAGGTAATATTCAAGGACTCCCACGCAACTAAGCTTGGCGATGCCCCGGAAGTCATCCCCTCTTTCTTCTACCAACTATCGGTAATTTTACTTGGAGCTATATTTTTATTCATCGCATGATATGAGTTTTGCTTGCAGCATCGTGTATTATATGAGTCTTTGCTTTGTTTGCTTTTTTAGTTTGTCACAATCATCTTTGTTGGACACACCTTTTTGAGAGGGACACACATTTTTCGTCATTTTTAGAATACTCTATGTGCTTCACTTATATCTTTTGAGCTAGGTAGTTGCTCTAGTGCTTCACTTATATCTTTTTTAGCACTACGGTGATTATATTTTGAAGAAATAGATGAACAAGGATATGAATTTGGTCCTAGAGAATATTCAACAAGGATATATGAGTTTGATTCCTTGCAATAGTTTTGCGATATGGAGATAATAATATGTGAGTTGTGCTAGTGAGTAATTGTGATTTAGTAAGAATATTCGTGTTAAGGTTGGTGATTCCCTATGCATGCACGTAAAGTCATTAGTCATGCAACAAAGTTACATCCTAATTATGATGCATTATTTAGTGTTAGTTATGTTCAATGCATGTTTATGACCGTTTTTGTTTTTTGGTTGGTTGCTTCTCAATCCATTTGCTAGCCTTCATTTGTACTAATCGAGAATACTACTTGTGCATCCAATTCCTTAAACCCAAAGTTGTGCCAAATGAGTCCACCATACCTACCTATATGCGGTATTTCCATGCCATTCCAAGTAAATTTGCATGTGTCAACTCTAATCATTCAAACTAATTTTCCTTTTTGTGCGTTCGTTCCGCTCACGAAGTGGCAGGGGGTGGCCAATATTTTCCATGCTAGGTGTGTTATTCTCACGATGAGTGTTTATTCACTTGTCATTACACGAGAAAGTGGCAAGGTAATAGGGATGCACAGTCCTGAAATGAAAAAAATAACAATAATGAATTGCTTGGAAAGTGTTGCTATGGAAGGCACTCGTGCATATGGCTAGCCATGGATTGTGAAAGAATGGTGGGAAGGAAATAAACTTTATTTTCTGTTTGGGAACCGCCTATAATGTGTCTAGCATGGAAGATATTGGGAATTATCTGCGTTTTCGTTGACAGGAAAAGCATGCCTCTCAAAATAATTTTAACCGTCTAATTTAAGTTTTGAGCTCTGGCACCTCTGCAAATCTCTGCTTCCCTCTGCGAAGGGCCTATCTATTTACATTTATGCAATTTTTTATTTTTATATTGAGTGTCCATATTCTCTTATAAAGCACCAACTAGAGAGCACTATTGTCATACTTGTGCATTGGGTGTAGCTAATATTGAACTTGTTTCGTGAATGGATCAATGACTAAGCATAATGGGCTAGGGATAACTTAATTTAGCATTAATATTTTGAAAGACATGGTTGCTTGTTGGTATACTTGAGTATTTACGTTTTCGTGTCAAACTATACACTATTGCTTTGAATCACTCAAGCCCAAATATCTATACCACAAAATAAAAGATTATATGATGAATATGATAGGTAGCATTCCACATCAAAAATTCCGTTTTTATCATTTACCTACTCGAGGACGAGCAGGAATTAAGCTTGGGGATGCTTGATATGTCTCCAACGTATCTATTATTTTTTATTGTTCCATGCTATTATAGTATCAATCTTAGATTTTATGGGGCTAACCTATTAACTTAGTGCCTAGTGCCAGTTGCTGTTTTTTCCTATTTTTGGCTTTACAGGAAATCAATATTAAACAGAGTTTAAACAGAGAAAAAACTTTGGATTAATTTTGTCTGGACCAGAAGAGACCCTAGAAGGTTCAGGAGAAGGCCAGACGAACCACAAGGGAGTGACAAGCTCGAGAGGCATGCCCAGGGGGCAGGCTTGTGGGCCCCTCATGGAACCTCCAACCCTAATTCCACCTCTATAAATTTTCAAAACATCATAGGGCCACCCAAAATACTTTTTCTGCCGCGGCAAGTTCCAGAACCACGAGATCCCATCTGGAGGCCTTCTCTAGTACTCTGTCGGAGGGGGAATTAATCACAGAGGGACTCTACATCAACCTTGTTGCCCTTCCAATGATGCGTGAGTAGTTTAACACAGACCTACGGGTCCATAGCTAGTAGCTAGATGGCTTCTTCTCTCTCTTTGATCTTCAATACAATGTTCTCCTTGATGTTCTTGGAGATCTATTTGATGTAATGACTTTTTGCGGTGTGTTTGTTGGGATATGTTGAATTGTGAGTTTATGATCAGGTCTATCCATGAATATTATTTGAGTTTTCTCTAAACACTTTTATGCATGATTGTTATAGCTGCATATTTCTCTTCGATCTATTGATTTGGTTTGGCCAACTATATTGATTTATCTTGCAATGGGAGAAGTGCTTTGTAATGGGTTCGATCTCGCAGTGCTCAATCCCAGTGACAAAAGGGACATGACATGTATTGTATCATTGCTACTAAGGATAAAAAAAGGGGTTTATTCATACGTGAGTTTACTATGTCTACATAATGTCATCTTGCTTAAGGCGTTACGCCGTTCTTTATGAACTTAATACTCTAGATGCATGCTGGATAGTGGACAATGTGTGGAGTAATAGTAGTAGATGCAAGCAAGAGTCGGACTACTTGTCTCAGACGTGATGCCTATATACATGATCATTGCCTTGGGTATCATCATAATTATTTGCTTTTCTATCAGTTGCCCAACAATAATTTGTTTACCCGCCGTATGCTCTTTTCAAGAGAGAAGCCTCTAGTAAAAACTATGGCCCCCGAGTCTACTTTTTATCGTATATTAAAACAAAAAAAATACTTTGCTGCACTTTTCCTATATTTATTTATTTTGTATTTTTGTTTGATCTATCTATCTATCACCATACAATTTAATCTTGGAAGTAACCGTTGAGGGATTGACAACCCCTTGTTCGCGTTGGGTGCAAGGATTTGTTATCTTGTGTGTAGGTACTACTAGCAAGGTGTTGCGTGGTTCTCCTAGTGGATTGATAACCTTGGTTCTTAACTGAGAGAAATACTTATATCTACTGTATTGCATCATCCTCTCCTATTCGAGGAAATCCCAATGCAGATCACAAGTACCAAATCTTGTATCAAAACCTCAGATTAGTACCTCTAGGTTGCTAGTAGTGTTGATTACATCTTGTAGTTGATGCTAGTTGGTTTATTTGCTGGAAGATTAAATGTTCAGATCCTTGATGCTATTCCATACCCTTCTGATCTTGAACATGAATATGACTTGTGAGTAGTTACTTTTGTTCTTGAGGACATGGGAGAAGTCTCGTCATAAGTAATCATGTGAATTTGGTATTCGTTCGATATTTTGATGATATGTATGTTGTTGTTTCCCTTAGTGGTGTATGTGAACGTCAACTACATGACACTTCACCATTTTTGGGCCTAAGGGAATGCATTGTGGAGTAGTAATTAGATGATGGGTTGCTAGAGTGACGGAAGCTTAAACCCTAGTTCACATATATATCATGCAAGGGGCTAATTTGGATCCATATGTTTAACTCTATGGTTAGATTTATCTTAATTCTTATTTCGTAGTTGCAGATGCTTGCGAGGGGGGTTAATCATAAGTGGGAGTCTTGCTCAATGATAACCCACAAGTATAGAGTATCGCAACAGTTTTCGAGGGTAGAGTATTCAACCCAAATTTATTGATTCGACACAAGGGGAGCCAAAGAACATTCTCAAGTATTAGCAGTTGAGTTTCTTTTAATGGAGCGTGGTATAGTTGGTACTCCTGGATCTCCTAGTTTCTTGGGTATTCCACCCTTAAAAGTATAATTGGCAAGCATGGTGGAAATTTCAGCTTTCGATATCTTTCTTTTATTTGTAACAATATCTTTCATATACTTAGCATAAGGATGCATTTTAAGCATATCACTCAAACGCATACGCAAAAAGATAGGTCTATTCATTTCAGCAAAGTGCTCAAAATCCTCATCATCCTTTTTCTTGGATGGCTTAGGACGAAAAGGCATGGGTTTCTGAACCCATGGTTCTGTTTCTTTACCGTGCTTCCAAGCAATGAAGTCTCTCTTATCATAATGTTGATTCTTTGATTGTGGGTTATCAAGATCAGTAGTAGGTTCAATCTCTACATCATTATCATTACTAAGTTGAGCATCAACATGAACATCATCGTTAACATTGTCAATAGGTTCATGTTCATCACCAGATTGTGTTTCAGCATCAGAAATAGAAATATCATTGGGGTTCTCAGGTGTGTCAATAACAAGTTCACTAGAAGCATGAAAAGTCCTATCATTATTATTATTTTTATTAGAAGGACTAGGTGTATCAGTATTAATTCTCTGAGAGTCTTACTCAACTCTCTTAGAATAGCCCTCAGGATACAAAGGCTCCTGGGTCATTTTACCACCTCTAGTCATAACTCTAACAACATTATCATTGTTCTTATTATTCAACTCATTGAGCAAATCATCTTGTGCCTTAATTACTTGTTCTACTTGAGTGGTAACCATGGAAGCATGTTTACTAATAAGCTTAAGATCACTTTTAACTCTAGACATATAATCACTCAAGTGTTCAACCATATAAGCATTACGTTTCAATTGTCTACCAACATAAGCATTGAGGTTTTCTTGTTTAACAATGAAATTATCAAACTCACCCAAGCATTGACTAGCAGACTTATTATGAGGAATATCACCTTCATCAAATCTATAGAGATAATTTACATTTACTACCTGTGTTAGGTTATCAAGACCATGTATCTCTTCAATAGGCAGTAAATTCTTAACATCTTCAGCTTTAATACCTTTTTCTTTCATAGATTTCTTTGCCTCTTGCATATCTTCAGGACTGAGAAATAGAATACCCCTTTTCTTCAGAGTTGGCTTAGGAGTTGGTTCAGGAAGTGTCCAATCATTATCATTACTCAATATATTATTCAATAGCAATTCAGCTTGCTCAACAACTCTTTCCCTGAAAACACAACCAGCACAACTATCCAGGTGGTCTCTGGAAGCATCGGCTAGTCCATTATAAAAGATATCAAGTATTTCATCTTTCTTGAGAGGATGATCAAGCAAAGCATTAAGTAATTGGAGAAGCCTCCCCCAAACTTGTGGGAGACTCTCTTCTTCAATTTGCACAAAATTAAATATTCCCCGCAAGGCAGCTTGTTTCTTATGAGCAGGAAAATATTTTGCAGAGAAGTAGTAAATCATATCCTGGGGACTACGCACACAACCAGGAGCAAGAAAGTTAAACCATATCTTAGCATCACCCTTTAATGAGAAAGGAAACAATTTAAGAATATAGTAATAGCAAAAAAATTTCCTCATGAGTAAATAAGGTGGCTATATCATTTAATTTAGTAAGATGTGCCACAATAGTTTCAGATTCATAACCATAGAAAGGATCAGATTCAACCAAACTAATTAACTCAGGATCGATAGAGAATTCATAATCCTTATCAGTAACACAGATAGGTGAAGTAGAAAACGTAGGATCATATTGAATTCTAGCATTCAAAGACTTATCTTTCACCTTAGCCAACAGTTTCTTAAGATCATATCTATCATTCCAAGCAAAGAAGTCTCTAGCAATTTCCTCATCCATAACATAACCATCAGGTACAACCGGCAATTCATATCTAGGGGGAGAATCTTCATCATCACTTTCATTAATATCATCAGTTTCAGTAATTTCATTCTCTCTAACCCTAGCAAGTTGTTCATCAAGAAATTCACCAAGTGGCACAGTGTTATCAAGCAGAAAAGTAGTATCATCATAAGCATCATGCATAGCAGAAGTGACATCATCAACAACATGAGACATATTGGAATCAATAGCAGGTGTAGGTGTTGCAGGTTTACTCAAAACAGAAGGTGAATCAAGTGTAGAGCTAGATGGTAGTTCCTTACCTTCCCTCGTAGTTGAGGGATAGATCTTGGTTTTGTTGTCTTTTAGATTCCTCATAGTGATCAACAGATATAAATCCCAAGTGAATCAGAGAATAGAGCTATGTTCCCCGGCAACAGCGCCAGAAAAAGTTCTTGATAACCCACAAGTATAGGGTATCGCAACAGTTTTCGAGGATAGATTATTCAACCCAAATTTATTGATTTGACACAAGGGGAGCCAAAGAATATTCTCAAGTATTAACAGCTGAGTTTTCAATTCAAACACACCTGAAAGACTTATTATGTGCATCAAAGTATTTAGTTGCAAAGTAGTATGGAAGTAACAGTAACGGTGGCAGAAGTAACAGTAGCAGTTTTGTAGCAATCGTAACAGTGGCAACGGAGAAGTAACTAAGCAAAGATCAATATGAAACGAGCTCGTAGGAAATGGATCAATGATGGATAATTATGTCTGGTGGCATTCATCATGCAACAATTATAACATAGGGTGACACAGAACTAGCTCCAATTCATCAATATAATGTAGGCATGTATTCCGAATATAGTCATACGAGCTTATGGAAAAGAACTTGCATGACATTTTTTGTCCTACCCTCCCGTGGTAGCGGGATCCTAATGGAAACAAAGGGATATTAAGGCCTCCTTTTAATAGAGACCCGGACCAAAGCATTATCACTTACTAAATACATGAACTCCTCAAACTACGGTCATCACTGGGAAGTGTCCCAACTATTGTCACTCCAGGGTTGCCGGATCATAAAATGTAGTAGATGAATATAACTTACAAGATAGGATCCAGAACACTCATATATTCATGAAAACATAATAGGTTCAGATCTGAAATCATGGCACTCGGGCCCTAGGGACAAGCATTAAGTATTGCAAAGTCATAGGAACATCAATCTTAGAACATAATTGATACTAGGGATCAAACCCTAACAAAACTAACTCGATTACATGGTAAATCTCATCCAACCCATCACCGTCCAGCAAGCCTATGATGGGATTACTCACGCACGGCGGTGAGCATTATGAAATTGGTGATGGAGGATGGTTGATGATGACGATGGCAACGGATTCCCCTCTCCGGAGCCCCGAACGGACTCCAGATCAGCCCTCCCGAGGAAGAACAGGGTTTGGCGGTGGCTCCGTATCATAAAACACGATGAATCCTTCTCCTTGATTTTTTTCTCCCCGAACGTGAATATATGGAGTTGGAGTTGAGGTCGGTGGAGGTCCAGGGGGGCCATGAGACAGGGGGCGCGCCCCCACTTTCGTGGTCAGGGTGTTGGCCCCCTTCGTCTGATTCTTCCGTCAGTATTTTTTATTAATATGAAAAAGTGCCTCCGTGAAGTTTTAGGTCATTCCGAGAACTTTTATTTCTGCACAATAATAACACCATGGCAATTCTGTGGAAAACATCGCCAGTCCGGGTTAGTTCCATCCAAATCATGCAAATTAGAGTCCAAAACAAGGGCAATAGAGTTTGGAAAAGTAGATACATTGGAGACGTATCACTCAAATAAGAACAACACCCAAGCATAGGTCCACCCACATATCAAATTGTCAAAGTAACGAACGTGAATCAAACAAACATGATGAAAGTGACTAGATGAAATTCCCGTGTGTCCTCAAGAATGCTTTGCTTATTATAAGATATCGTTCTGGCTTGTCCTTTTCTACAAAAAGGATTTGGCTACCTTGCTGCACTTTTATTACCATTACTACTTATTGCCCGTTACAAATTATCTTTCTATCAAACTACTTGTTACCGATAATTTTAGTGCTTGCAGAAAATACCTTGCTAAAAACCGCTTGTCATTTTCTTCTGCTTCTCATTGGGTTCGACACTCTTACTTATTGAAAGGACTACGATTAATCCCCTATACTTGTGGGTCATCAATCATCAGGAGTAATTGTGTTTTTTCTGGGGTGGACTTCATACCAGTTATTAACTGCTCATGTGTGCACCTTGTACATAGTCTTGAATGATTGGCTTCCCGCTAGCACTGTCCAAAATTAGTTGAAACTGGATACGAACGATCCCGTGGACGGTGAAATCTCCCACCTCCTTCTAAAATTACCGTGACCAAGTATGTGGTATGAGAAATTCCCCTTTTGTTGTTGGTGCACGAAGAACAATACGACCCTCATTTACATAATAGGTCGGGGTTGCTTTGGTAACTTCTGGTTCCCCCTCCACACGACACCCCATTTCCTTTCCCCTCCCGCAAAAATGACTACTCCACAGCACCAGAGCATCTTACATCATGACGTCCATACTTCATCAGCCATTCACTACTGTAGAATGCTGCTAACGCGGCACTACGATCAGAGACCCTTTGAGAAGCTGTGTGTGATGCAACTATCGCAAACGGTGGTGTCAGAGAACCGTCTAAAATGTGCAAAACATTTGTGATGACGGATGCATCAAACACGGTTCAGATTTTAGTTGCGTGTGCGATGAAGGGCATACGGTTGATCCAGCAGAACTATTTGCGATGAGGAAGAACAACAGAAACGGGCAGCCATAACAATGTGTGTGCGATATACGGCATACAGTTCCCTCCGATAAACTGTGTGCTATTAGGGAATGCAACATAAATGAGCCAGATCAAGGTGTGTGTGATATACATCATACAGTTCACTTGGACAAACTGTTTTCGATTAGGCAAGAGAATGGAAACGCATCTTAACAAGATGTGTGTCATATGCGGCATTTGCGATCAGCCAAAAGAACACAAACAATTCGTGTAAACCAGATGTGTGTGATACGCAGCAAACAGCCCACTCGGATGAACTGTTTGCGATGAGAAATTATAACATAGACACTTACTATAGTAAGTTCATGTGCGGTTTTGTTCGTACAAAGAACTTTGGAAAATGCAAACTAGTTGCTTGCGTATAAACAATTACCAAAAAGTAACAAGATAAACCTTCTTCAAGCCAATCAACATGTGTTCAAAACACAAAATATGTCAAAAATTACAAAACAAAGACCTCGATATTAACTAGATGGGATGGGTCAGTACAAAGGTTTATAATACAAAGATTTATAATAAACCTTTGTAGTTACCCATCCAACTAGTTAATATTGAGTCCACTTCCCATCCGGTCACCATCTCATGACTACTCCAGCCTTAGCACATTTAACTTGGGAGTTCTGTTAATGAGCTATCGGTAGGGAAGCTGGTCCTTGCTGCTGTAGATCCCTCTTTGCAGCCTTTATTGCGCAACACAATGGAAACGGTTCAACTGAACAATATGTGTGTGATACGTGGAAAAACAGGTCCGTGATCAGAAATATGTGCGAAGACAAATAATAACACAGACGATTGCTGCTAATAAGCCGTGTAATTTGCTCTGTCTACAGAAGAATAACATGTGTGTGTGTCTATATATATATATATATATATATATATATATATATATATATATATATATATATATGTACATCTGGGCTATTTTGTTTCGCGAAACAGAATATTATTCTGTTACCCTACTTGAACAGACGGTTTCAGACAGTTGTACTGATAATTTTCATCTCGTCAAACCGACTGTCTTTCGTCAGAATGGAGCATGTAATATATCGTTGCAAAACTCTTGACATCTACATTACAAATATATAGGAATTTTTTGCAAAATCATCATGGTTTAAGAGCAATTTTGAAAAAACTGTTTGTTTCAAAACCAAAAACGTGAATCGTATTTTGGACTCAATTTTCAAACAGTTTGTCGGAATTGAACAAATAAGACGACGTTGGAAAGATAGTAAAAATCCGCATCTTCCATATATCTATTGTTTTTTCAAATTATATACAATTTAAAAGTAATTTGAAAAAGGTGAAATTCTGTGCGAAACGTATTTTTGTGATTTTTGTAAACGTTTTGTCGGATTGACGCAAATGATATGGCGTTCGAAAGCTACGGAAAATGCGCAACTTTTTCATACAGAAAAGTTTTTCTAATTCCTTACGGTTTAAAAACGAATTCAAATACGGTCAAATTTGATTTTGAAAGCGATTTTTTTAAAAGTTTATCGAAATGGGGCATATAATATACCATTGGATAGCTATCAAAAATGCGAAACTTAGTCATGTTGACTGTTTTCTCTACTTTGCAACCGTTTAAGAGTAATTTGGAATACGACATTGACGGATCCTACTGTTTTCTCGTCTGAAAAACAGAGTAGGCGTACTGATATATGTGTATGTTTGTACTGAGCTATTTTTTGTAGAGTAATTTTGAATGGTTCCGAAAAAGGGTACTTGTACTGATGTTTGCATGGGTTTGTACTAAGCGTGTTTTCACTAACTAGACTTTGCTCTGTGTTTTGGGTAATATTTTTCTCGTAAGTTTTCAATGGTTTACTGTATCCTAGCTCCGAACTTGCATGGTTTTTATTGTTGAACTGAATGTTATTTTTTTGCAAAAAAAATTTTGCTTGTTTCTTTTTTTTAAGTCAATTTTTTTGCAACGAATGTTCTAGGTTTCTCTTGTTTTGCAACTTCAACTTTTTACCATTTTAAACTTTTACCAACTTGAATTACCGTGTGTGGATGAGCACTTGATCTTGTAGAATTTAAAATTTTCTGTTTTAGTTCTTATTTGTTTTCTTGTCCGAACTTCTGGTATCATCATCACTGAACCTGCGTGGTTTCTGTAGCTGGACTAAAATCCATGTTGTCTGTGAAAACTAGGAAAATTGCATCTCCTCAATGGGCCATGATGCAAGCATCGTCGCCGGCAATACTTGGGCCACCAGAGAACCTACACTGCTGGATTTGTCGAGAGAGAACTGAGGGCAGCACATCCCATGTCTTTTTTCTGCAGCAGCTACACTTGGTTTACCACCTCACACGCACACAAAATTGATAACAAGTTGGCACACGACCTTATAAAAAAAGCACACATGAACTGACAAACAAGAACACACCGGTGATTAACATAATATAAATCCATTGTCGTTTTTTCCATTTGTTAAGTTGCTTTTTTCCTTCAAATCTTTACTGCTATGATTTTTTTGCAAATTTGTCCCCTTGAGTCAGAATTGAGGAAATTCTTAATTTTTAATTTATGGCACTATAGAAACTTAGTCATGTTGAACATTTTCTCAAATTCGCAATCATTTAAGAGTAATTTTGAATACGGCAAGACGGATCTTACTGTTTTCCCGTCTGAAAAACAGAGTACTCGTACTGATATATGTGTGTGTTTGTACTGAGTTATTTTTTGTAGAGTAATTTTGAATTGTTCTGAAAAAGAGTACTTATACTGATGGTTGCATGGGTTTGTACTAAGCGTGTTTTCACTAACTGGACTTTGCTCTATTTTTGGGTAATATTTTTGCTCGTAAGTTTTCAACGATTTACTGTACCGTCGCCCCTCTACTTGCATGGTTTGTAACATCGAACTGAATGATATTTTTTTCAAAAATAAAATGTTTTTTTATTTTTTTGAACTAAACATTTTTTACAATGATGTTCTAAACTTCTCTTATTTTATGACTTGTACTTTTACCATTTGAATTGCATGGGGTTTCTTTTTGCTTGAACTTTTACAATTGAATTTATGTCATTTCTTTTATTCCGAACGGACCAACGTTTTAACTTGTACTAATCAATATTTTTAATTACACCATTTTTCCTTTGTAGAACGGGCCATCGTTTTTGTTCGTACGGATCAGTTGTAGAACTTGAATGTCAACGTCACATAATTACATTTTGGACGGATCACCCTCTCCCATTTGGACTGACCGCAAAACTTGCATCAGGAAACTCACAAAAACAAGGATGATTACAACAAGATCGACCAGTTAACACTTTTTATAATAAAAAAACCAAATGGTTCACTTTTACCTCCTCTTTTTGAAGTATTACAAACTGATGAACTAAAATAAAATGGTGAGCACACTGCATTTTTGTACCACAGTTGGTAAAAGCTCTGGTCGTGCTCCGGCCAGAAAAAGATACATAAGTACACTGCGGCCAAAGTATTACAAACTGACAAACATAATCAGCCACCTCACTAGAACAGAGCATCTCAGACTTCTGTTGCTTTTCCATGTGCAGGAGGCTTGTTGACGAAGCACGCAGTGACACAGGGGGCCATGGTAGCGACACGCGCAGTGACGCAAGTCTCTAAACTGATGGTCGCGACGAACTTGGCCACCCTGAAGCCATGGGGTTGGACTGAGCATGGCGCTAAAGTTGAGTAGAACATTTAGGAATTAGGATAATTAGGAAACAACAAACAGGTGAAGAAATCGTGAAGTGAAATGAGTTATACAAGACAGTATGCATTACACCTTGCTAATTTCTCAACTGAAACTGTTTACTGCACAACTACCATATTTGACTGAGCTACCCTGAAGTTGCTGGAATGGACAAAAGTCTTAATCAGAATCTCACCAACGTTTGACACTAGAATGAATTTATGAAAACTTAGCTAGTTTGGTTAGCCATCCTTTTTTCATTGAAGAGCTGCTATGATGTACTGAGCAATTGCTTTTTCTGACCTTAAAAAATTATGTCCAATGAATCTCTCTAATATGGATGTGTGAACCTTCCAAAATTAAATATGGATGTGTAAACATGGCATTTTGTTTTTTCCAGAAAAACAACAGGAGCGCATCCGCATAGTTATTCATCTCCATATCAATAGTACTTGGCCACCAAAAACCCGACAAATGTTTTTTCTTGAAAACACACAAACCATTTTTGGAATGCATCAGTACAAGCTGACATTTTTCAGTTTTCAGAAGCAACCAAACTTGCTAATTAATACACATGTACTTACTGGGACCACATACATATCCTAATATTAGTAATCATGTACTTACAGCGGCCTGCACTCAGCTCCTTGAGCGACCGGCCACAAAACAAGAAGTTGTACTGTTGAGCCTCCAGCAGGCTCCACTGTTTGCTCAGCGCTCAAGCAAAAAAAATTGTAGGGTGCTCAGCGCTATATTATTCAACATGACAAAATTGAACGTTCAACATTAGATGGGACTTGGACGGGGTGCAGTGCTCTACTCGGACGGCGCCCAATGCTCAACTTGGACAGAGGAGTGCTCCCCGAAGCTCCAGTGGTAGTTGGGGTACATCAGTAGCAGATCGGGGAGGAAGGGGGTTAGGCGAGAAGATTGAGCAGTGGTAGGGCACGAACGGAAGTGTCGGCTGTGGCCCAACCCCTGCACGCCGGCCCTCCGGCAACGGGGATAAGCGCGGTGAGGGCAGCCCTTTTCCAATAGAACTAAATCTAATAGGAAACTTGAACTTTTCCTAATGCATTGCGGCAGCGACAGACAGCCCTGTGATTGGGTCCTCGACGAGCAAGACCAGAATGTCATCATCTTTGATATTGTAGAAGTAGCAACACATTTTGCCCAGCTTGTCGACTCCCAGCCCAATTTTCCTGAGAACCAAGATAGATAAGAGAGAAAAATTTCTATCTTACAACTGAAAAATTAAACACATAAAAGAATCAGTTTTTTTTGGCTCTCAACCTCCTACATATATATTTGAACTGATGTTTTTCTGTCATTGAACATTACTGCCTCTCGAGTATGAACTATGCAAACTTTATTTTGGCCAAACTATTAGAAATTTTCTATGAAGTGAAAACTACCATACAATATAAAACTGAATTATTTTTTTAACATGCACACTGCACTGTTTCAGCTTTTCTTTATGAACTGATGATAAAATACATACGGGGTGCTACACCAGTAGCAAATTCATGAATACATGACTTTTTTTGGAGAGCAATCTAACAAGTGTTATAGCAAACCACGGAACAAGTACATGTTTTGAACTGCTCAAGAATACACATCAAGCAAAAAAGTACAAACCACTTCTGATTCAGTAAAATGTGAGCTAATTTTCAATAGAGATTCACTAAAATAACTTCTAATTTTTTTAAACATCTAGCTTCTCATTATTTTCACTTTGAACTTGCTTGTTTTTTGTTTTTAGGAACACAAAATGAAGCAGTAAGCAAGAGACGGGACAAGGGTGAGTACCTGCCGGTGCCGGCGGAGAAGCGCGGTGGTCTTGCCAGCGAACATGGGGCCAACGATGACGTGAATCATGCCGAGTTGGACTGCCGAGATGGACGTCCTGGACCCCTCACGGTTCCTCCTGCAGGTTGCACTGTTTCGCCACGGAAGCACATGCGAGGGAGTTGGAGTGGGGCACGCCCATGGCGGCGAGATTGAATGGACAAGGGTTGCGGCATTGAACTCTCTATACGCGGCGGCAGAGCGATAGCGGCGCGTCGATCCAGTGCGGGGCCACAGCGGTGCCAAGAACTATGGAGGGGGGAGGGCGGCAGTGGAGGGAGATCGAAGCAGGGGGTGCATAGGAGAGGCAGAGCGCCTCCGGCAACATGTGGTTTGCTGGGGCAGATCCTACCGTGTATTCTTCACCTGTAGGAATGGAAGTTTAGATGGAAAGATGCTTAACAATGATGTAAGTACATGTGAAATATATGACCAAGTACCACGTATATTAACTGGAGAAGTTCGACATGAAACTTCATCTTCAGCATACTGACTACACCACACATACATATTGCAGGGGAAAGATAGATGCACACAGGAGTTAATTGCTAAAGCATGCACTTCCAAAATGCTAATTAATCGAGATGGTTTTTTTGGTGAGCTTTCTGCACCAAATAAACATTACTGCTACAATGCACGCACAGTTACTTGATTCAACATCATGGCAAAGAACGATTAAAGTACGACAGACAGAGAGAGACGAGCCTAAGTTCAAACTACAAAGAGAAGCTGCGAGCTCTATGTTTCAGCTTGTATATGATTTCATTTTAATGCCAAATTCCTTAGTCCAACATTAAAGTAACACACAAGACCGACGAGCACAGAAGTTCATAGTACCAATTCTGCTGATTTTTGTCGACTGAAGTGCAGATGTGCACGCATACCTCGAGTGGCTTCAGAGAGTAGTCTGGGACGAGCACTATGAGGTCTCTGCGAGGTGCCCATATTGCAGATGGACTTCCCGAGGATGCGCACGCCCAGGACGAACTCGTCTCCAGCCCCGCCATGGTAGCCACTCCGCTTCCCCCGCTGATGGCTAGCAGGGCCACCCCGGCGTGGAGGGCGGCCTAGTGCCCTTACTTACAGATGGAGGGGTTGGACGACGGCGGTACGGCCGTGGGATCTCAGGGGAGAAGGCGGACGGATCTCGGGGAGGAAGGTGGACGGAGCGTGGGGAGGGAGGCAAACTGATTGCAGGGAGGAAGGAGGCCGGAACGAGGGGAGGAAGGCGGCCGGAGTGCGGGGAGGAAGATGACCGGAGAGCGGGAAGAAAGGCAGACAGAGCACGGGGTAGGGAGGAGGCCGGCGCACGAGGAGGAAGGCGACCAGAGCGCAGGAAGGAAGGCGTCCTGAGCGTGGGGGGTGGAGGAGGCCGGCGCGCGAGGGAGGGCGGCTGCCGGTATGAGGTAAGGGCGGCGCCGGTGTAGGAGGGAGGGAGGCGGCGGAATTCGTGGGGAGTGACGGGCGTGGGCTCACGGGGATGAGGATGTGGTGCTGGTGGCGGTGGGAGGTGGTGGTGGCGGCGAGGGCCGTCGCGGCGGTGCGCTTGAGGCGAGACCGACCGGAGGCGCGTTGGGAGGAGGTCGGTTGGCGGCACGCTGGGAGGGAGTCCGGCCGGCGGCGCGCTAGGGAGGAGGCCGGCGCTAGGGAGGAAGGAGGCCGGCGCTGGGGAGGGAGGCGACCGGAGCTGGGAAGGGAGGCGGCCTGAGCGGGGGAAGGAGGCCGACGGAGTTGCGGGGGACGGCGCCCGGCGGTGGAAGGTGGAGAAGAATCGGGAGGCTGCGGGGTGGGAATGGATAAGAGGTTTTCTTTTTGGGTTGGTTTTCTGGTTTCTGCTGGAGGGCGATGTATATAGGGACGGGAGTAACAGAATATTATTCTGTTACAAGTAAAAAAATAGCTCTGTCCTTCGCACACACCTTAATAAACAATTGCATGCATTTTAAAGTAGGAGAAACGATCGTCTAGTCATCTACTTCTTGTGATGCTCCTGCCACTGCTCTGTGGCTCGATCCCTCGACTGGGTCATGAACAAGACACTTCCTCATGTCAACGATCCGTCTGTACATCTCGTAGCTTGTGTACACGTCATTGGCCGCGTACTTGACGTGTTCTTCATCCAGTCTCTTATGCCAAACACTGTATGATACGTCTCCAACATATCTATAATTTTTGATTGCTCCATGCTACTTTATCTACTGTTTTGGACTATATTGAGCTTTATTTTCCACTTTTATATTATTTTTGGGACTAACCTATTAACCGGAGGCCCAACCCAGAATTGCTGTTTTTTGCCTATTTCAGTATTTTGAAGAAACAGAATATCAAACAGAGTCCAAACGGAATAAAACCTTCAGGAACGTGATTTTCTCAACGAACGTGATCCAGGAGACTTGGACCCTACTCCAAGAAGTGCCAGAGGCGGTCACGAGGGTGGAGGGCGCCCCCCCTGGGCGTGCCCCCTGCCTCGTGGGCCCCCTGTTGCTCCACCGACGTACTCCTTCCTCCTATATATACCTACGTACCCCCTTCAGATCAAAAACGGAGCCAAAAACCTAATTCCACCGCCGCAACTTTCTGTATCCGTGAGATCCCATCTTGGGGCCTATTCCGGAGCTCCGTCGGAGAGGGCATCTACCACGGAGGGCTTCTACATCAACACCATAGCCTCTCCAATGAAGTGTGAGTAGTTTACTTCAGACCTTCGGGTACATAGCTAGTAGCTAGATGGCTTCTTCTCTCTTTTTGGATCTCAATACAATGTTCTTCCCCTCTCTTGTGGAGATCTATTCGATGTAATCTTCTTTTTGCGGTGTGTTTGTTGAGACCGATGAATTGTGGGTTTATGATCCAGCTTATCTATGAATAATATTTGATTCTTCTCTGAATTCTTTTATATATGATTGAGTTATCTTTCCAAGTCTCTTCGAATTATCTGTTTGGTTTGGCCAACTAGATTGGTAGTTCTTGCAATGGGAGAAGTG
Organism: Triticum dicoccoides; assembly: GCF_002162155.2. NCBI lineage: Eukaryota > Viridiplantae > Streptophyta > Magnoliopsida > Poales > Poaceae > Triticum > Triticum dicoccoides. The sequence continues at coordinate 457,016,610 of NC_041383.1, forward strand.
TTTAGCTTTGGGTTCAATCTTGTGGTGTCCTTACCCAGTGACAGAAAGGGTTGCAAGGCACGTATTGTATTGTTGCCATCGAGAATAACAAGATGGGGTTTTTATCATATTGCATGAATTTATCCCTCTACATCATGTCATCTTGCTTAAGGTGTTACTCTGTTTTTAACTTAATACTCTAGGTGCATGCTGGATAGCGGTCGATGAGTGGAGTAATAGTAGTAGATGCAGAATCGTTTCGATCTACTTGTCTCGGACGTGATGCCTATATACATGATCATACCTAGATAATCTCATAATTATTCGCTTTTCTATTAGTTGCTCAACAGTAATTTGTTCACCCACCGTAGAATACTTATGTTCTTGAGAGAAGCCACTAGTGAAACCTATGGCCCGCGGGTCTATTCTCATCATATCAATCTCCATAACTTTATTACTTGCTTTGTTTTTTACTTTGCCTTTTACTTTTTACTTTGCATCTCTATATCAAACATACCAAAAATATTATTTATCATCTCTATCAGATCTCACCCTCGTAAGTGACCGTGAAGGGATTGACAACCCCTAATCGCGTTGGTTTCGAGTAGCTATCGTTTTATGTAGGTACGAGGGACTCGTGCGTGATCTCCTACTGGATTGATACCTTGGTTCTCAAAAACTGAGGGAAATACTTACGCTACTTTACTGCATCATCCTCTCCTCTTCGGGGAAATCCAACGCAGTGCTCAAGAGGTAGCAAGAAGAATTTCTAGCGCCGTTGCCGGGGAGTTTGCGCAAAAGTCAACCATACCAAGTACCCATCACAATCCCTATCTCTCGCATTACATTATTTGCCTCTCGTTTTCCTCTCCCCCACTTCACCCTTGCCGTTTTATTCGCCCTCTCTTTTTCGTTCGCCTTCTTCCCGTATGTATCTTTGTTTGTGTTTCCTTGTGCCTTCTATATGCTTGCATCTTTGCTTGCTAAAAATCTATTGATATGGATCCACTTAAAGTGTTCTACTTGGATCATCTTTGATCCTTATGCGCTCGTGCTGAAACCCCAACTAGCCTAGTTGATGGGAAATCTTTAGATGAGCATGCTCATTTTGTGCGCCATTGTTTATCTGAAAAAGGGAGACTCTTACGGTATCATATAAATAGTTTGCTATGCTATGCTTGGAATCTTTGTGAAATGTGTGATTTTACTTGTTGCTCTAAGAACCCTAAAAAACACCTTCCCTACCTATGTGAGTTCAATAATAATGAAATCTTATCTTCTTATGCAAAGGGTGTTTATAGTTACTATGATATCGAACAAATTGAAGAATTTGTCGTTTTTAAGGGTGCTCATGAAGTTGCTTCTTTGATTGAAAAGTATGATTTTACTCTCAACAAATCTAAAAATTCCGTCATACTTAAATATTGCAATGAAAACCTTGCTCATAATGTCTATGTCCAAGAATTTATTAAAAGAATGACCGTTGCTTTTGAAGAAAATAATGATATGCATGAATCTATAGATAATGATGATTTCGATGATTTGATTGAAATATCCCTTGATGAACATGATGCTTGTTATTCTTATGGCCATGAAGCCAATATTTATGAAGAAGAATTTGCTATAGTTCCTTATGTTAAAAATGAGATCGTTGCTATTGCACCCATGCTTGATAGCCCCCTCAACGAAAAGCATGATTTAAATGATTTTACTATAAATTCTCTTGATGTCAATTGTGCTAATAATATGCAAAACCCTAAGCTTGGGGATGCTAGTTTTGCTATGTCTACTACTTGTTGCAATGATCATGATTGGGGTGATTCTTCTTATGATCTTGAAAATTTATTTAATCCCCATGATGAATATGAGATTGATAATATTGTTTGCAATAATATTGAAAGTGGGTTTGGAGAGGTCATGACTTTAGTTAATGTTAATCCCACTATTTCAGAAGAGTGTCAACTTTGCATGCATGTGGATCGTGTTGAAAATTTTTATGTGATAGCTATTTTGTTGAATTTTCTTATTATCCCACATGTAGTTATTATGAGAGAGGAAAATATGGTCGTAGAAATTTTCATGATAATAAATTACCTCTTGTTATGTTGAGATTGCTATTGTTTCTTTCCGCCTCCTTGCATATACTAGTTTTTGCTTGCCTTGATAATTTGTTTGCCTATAAGATGCCTATTCATAGGAAGTATGTTAGACTTAGATGTGTTTATCACGTGTTTTATGATGCTCTCTTTGTGCTTCAATTCTTGTCTTTCTTGTGAGCATCATTGAAATATCAATGCCTAGCTAGGAGCGTTAAACGATAGCGCTTGTTGGGAGGCAACCCAATTTTATTTTGTGTTTTTTGTTTTTGCTTCTGTTTAGTAATAAATAATCCATATACTTTATTTTTAGATGAGGTTTTATGTTTTAATTAGTGTTTGTGCCAAGTAGAACCTATAGGATAAGCTATGATGATAGTTGATTTGATTCTGCTGAAAAACAGAAACTTTGCGCTCACGAGAAAAACTTCAATAAATCACAGAAACGTGCTTTTGCATTGATTCTTTTTGCTTATTATCAATAAACAAATTTTCCAGTACTTACTATTTTGGTAGAACTTTTAGAGTTCCAGAAGTTTGCGTTAGTTACAGATTGCTACAGACTGTTCTGTTTTTGACAGATTCTGTTTTTCGTGTGTTGTTTGCTTATTTCAATGCATCTATGGCTAATAAATTAGTTTATAAACCATAAGGAAGTTGGAATACAGTAGGTTTAACACCAATATAAATAAATAATGAGTTAATTACAGTACCTTAAAGTAGTCTTTTGTTTTCTTTCACTAACGGAGCTCACGAGATTTCTATTGAGTTTTGTGTTGTGAAGTTTTCAAGTTTTGGGTGAATTCTTTTGATGGATTATGGAACAAAGAGTGGCAAGAGAATAAGCTTGGGGATGCCCATGGCACCCCCAATATAATCCAAGGACACCAAAAAGTCAAAGCTTGGGGATGCCCCGGAAGGCATCCCCTCTTTCGTCTACTTCCATCGGTAATTTACATGGAGCTATATTTTTATTCACCACATGTCATGTGTTTTGCTTGGAGCGTCTTGTATTATTTGCGTCTTTGATTGTTAGTTTACCACAATCATCCTTGCTTTACACACCTTTTGAGAGAGCCATACATGATTTAGAATTTGCTAGAATACTCTAGGTGCTTCACTTATACCTTTTGAGCGTAATAATTTTTGCTCTAGTGCTTCACTTATATCTTTTAGAGCACGATGGTGGATTTGTTTTAAAGAAAGTATTGATCTCTCATGCTTCACTTAGATTATTTTGAGAGTTGTTAATAGCATGGTAATTTGCTTAATGTTAATATACTTGGTATTCAAGATTTGTGAAACTTTCTTTTAAGTGCGTTGAATACTAAGATAAGTTTGATGCTTGATAATTGTTTTGAGATATGGAGGTGATAATATCAAAGCAATGCTAGTTGGGGTGATTATGAATTTAAAGAATGCTTGTGTTGAAGTTTGTGATTCCTATAGCATGCATGTATGGTGAACCGCTTTGTGATGAAGTCGGAGCACAATTTTATTTATTGATTGTCTTCCTTATGAGTGGCAGTCGGGGACGAGCGATGGTATTTTCCTACCAATCTATCCCCCTAGGAGTATGTGTTTAGTGCTTTGGTTTTTGATGACTTCTAAATTTTTGCAACAAGTGCATGAGTTCTGTTCTTTTGATTAATGTTGAGTCCATGGATTATACGCACTCTCACCCTTCCACCATTGCTAGCCTCTCTAATACCGCGCACTTTTCGCCGGTATCATACACCTACCATATACCTTCCTCAAAACAGCCACCATACCTACCTATCATGGCATTTCCATAGCCATTCCGAGATATATTTCGATGCAACTTTCCACCGTTCCGTTCATATGACAAACATTAGTTTTGTCATATTGCTTTTTGCATGAACATGTAGTTGACATTGTATTTGTGGCAAAAGCCACCGTTCATAATTCTTTCATACATGTCGCTCATGATTCATTGCATAGCCCGGTACACCGCCGGAGGCATTCATATAGAGTCATATTTTGTTCTAAGTATCGAGTTGTAATTGTTGAGTTGTAAGAAAAATAAAAGTGTGATGATCATCATTATTAGAGCATTGTCCCAGTGAGGAAAGGATGATGGAGACTATGATTCCCCCATAAGTCGGGATGAGACTCCGGACTTTATGAAAAATAAAAGAGGCCAAAGAAGCCCAAATAAAAAAAAGAGGCCAAAGAAGCCCACCAAAATAAATAAAAAATATATATGAGAGAAAAAGAGAGAAGGGACAATGCTACTATCCTTTTTCCACACTTGTGCTTCAAAGTAGCACCATGATCTTCATGATAGAGAGTCTCATATGTTGTCACTTTCATATACTAGTGGGAATTTTTCATTATAGAACTTGGCTTGTATATTCCAATGACAGGCTTCCTCAAAAGGTCCCTAGGTCTTTGTGAGCAAGCAAGTTGGATGCACACCCACTTAGTTTCTTTTGTTGATCTTTCATATACTTATAGCTCTAGTGCATCCGTTGCATGGCAATCCCTACTCACTCACATTGATATCTATTAATGGGCATCTCCATAGCCCATTGATACGCCTAGTTGATGTGAGACTATCTTCTCATTTTTGTCTTCTCCACAACAACCATTCTATTCCACCTATAGTGCTATGTCCATGGCTCACGCTCATGTATTGCGTGAAAGTTGAAAAAGTTTGAGATTATTAAAGTATGAAACAATTACTTGGCTCGTCATCGGGGTTGTGCATGATTAAATACTTTGTGTGATGAAGATAGAGCATAGCCAGACTATATGATTTTGTAGGGATAACTTTCTTTAACCATGCTATTTTGAGAAGACATGATTGCTTTAATTTGTATGCTTGAAGTATTATTACTTTTATGTTAATATGAACTTTTGTCTTGAATCTTTCAGATCTGAATATTGATGCCACAATTAAGAAGATTCACATTGAAATTATGCCAAAGTATCACTCCGCATCAAAAATTCTTTTTTATCATTTACCTACTCAAGGACGAGCAGGAATTAAGCTTGGGGATGCTTGATACGTCTCCAACTATCTATAATTTTTGATTGCTCCATGCTACTTTGTCTACTGTTTTGGACTATATTGGGCTTTATTTTTCACTTTTATATTATTTTTGGGACTAACCTATTAACCGAAGGCCCAGCCCAGAATTGCTGTTTTTTGCCTATTTCAGTATTTCGAAGAAACAGAATATCAAACAGAGTCCAAACGGAATAAAACCTTCGGGAACGTGATTTTCTCACCGAACGTGATCCAGGAGACTTGGACCCTACTCCAGGAAGTACCAGAGGCGGTCACAAGGGTGGAGCCCCCCCTGGGCGCGCCCCCTACCTCGTGGGCCCCCTGTTGCTCCACCGACGTACTCCTTCCTCCTATATATACCTACGTACCCCCGTCAGATCAAAAACGGAACCAAAAACCTAATTCCATCGCTGCAACTTTCTGTATCCATGAGATCCCATCTTGGGGCCTGTTCCGGAGCTCCGCCGGAGAGGGCATCTACCACGGAGGGCTTCTACATCAACACCATAGCCTCTCGGATGAAGTGTGAGTAGTTTACTTCAGACCTTCGGGTCCATAGCTAGTAGCTAGATGGCTTCTTCTCTCTTTTTGGATCTCAATACAATGTTCTCCCCCTCTCTTGTGGAGATCTACTCGATGTAATCTTCTTTTTGCGGTGTGTTTGTTGAGATCGATGAATTGTGGGTTTATGATCTAGCTTATCTATGAATAATATTTGATTCTTCTCTGAATTCTTTTATGTATGATTGAGTTATCTTTGCAAGTCTCTTCGAATTATCTGTTTGGTTTGGCCAACTAGATTGGTAGTTCTTGCAATGGGAGAAGTGTTTAGCTTTGGGTTCAATCTTGCGGTGTCCTTACCCAGTGACAGAAAGGGTTGCAAGGCACGTATTGTATTGTTGCCATCGAGGATAACAAGATGGGGTTTTTATCATATTGCATGAATTTATCCCTCTACATCATGTCATCTTGCTTAAGGCATTACTCTGTTTTTAACTTAATACTCTAGATGCATGCTGGATAGCGGTCGATGAGTGGAGTAGTAGTAGTAGATGCAGAATCGTTTCGATCTACTTGTCTCGGACGTGATGCCTATATACATGATCATACCTAGAAAATCTCATAATTATTCGCTTTTCTATCAATTGCTCAACAATAATTTGTTCACCCACCGTAGAATACGTATGCTCTTGAGAGAAGCCACTAGTGAAACCTATGGCCCCGGGTCTATTCTCATCATATCAATCTCCATTACTTTATTACTTGCTTTGTTTTTACTTTGCCTTTAACTTTTTACTTTGCATCTCTATATCAAAAATACCAAAAATATTATTTATCATCTCTATCAGATCTCACCCTCGTAAGTGACCGAGAAGGGATTGACAACCCCTAATCGCATTGGTTGCGAGTAGCTATCGTTTTGTGTATGTACGAGGGACTCGTGTGTGATCTCCTACTGGATTGATACCTTGGTTCTCAAAAACTGAGGGAAATACTTACGCTACTTTACTGCATCATCCTCTCCTCTTCGGGGAAATCCAACGCAGTGCTCAAGAGGTAGCACTGTGCCAGGTGTCCTTGTCCTTCTTGCTCTCATCCTTCATCTTCATGTAGTAGGGGTCGATGATGGCCGAGGCGAGGTCAACCAGGGAGTTCAGTTTGTTCTTGGCACTGCCCCAGACCTTGTAGTGGTCCTTGATGTTGAAAAGATTCGGGCATTTCAAGCCCGAAACTTTGAGTGCTTTTAGATCGTTGGTGGTGTCCACCGCAGCGAACATGTAGTCGGAGTTGTTGATAAAACTGGAGAAACGCTCGCAAGGCCTTGTGGCCAGATGGTAGTGGTAGACGAGGACGTCATGTCGCACGCACAACTGGGTGACGACAACCTTCTGATCGTGCCCGGCACGACCGATGGTGTACTCGAGGTCGAAGCCGACCACTTGGTACTTGTCCTCGGCAAGGAACTGCTCCATAGTTTGGATGGAGCTCTCCACTGACATTGGATCATTCGTGTACACCATCGAGAGGGCCTTCCCCTCAGTGCATGTCCACTACGTGATGCATGGTGAACTGCCCACCGTTGTCGTCGGCGACCACTGGGAGCACCATTGGAGCCACGAGGATCGCCATTGGAACCGCTGGATGTCCTCTCTGTATGTGTCGTCGTGGAGTTGCTTATTGTGTTATGTGACATCAGAGATGAAGGTAAATGGCCGCATGAATAAATGGGGGCCGGGCGGCCTGGATTCTCGGTGCGCCCTCATGGCATTGTGGAGCCGCCCCTGGTGCAACCGCATGCACATGAACATGTGTGATCATGCGCCAGCCCCAAACACTGGCAGCGCGCGTGGAGGGACGAGGGCAGAGCACCTGGAGGGACGCGAGAGGGTAGAGCGCACGCGGCGGGACACGAGCAGAGTGTGTCATGGCCGCCTCAACCGCAAGCAACCACACGCATAGAGCAGTTGAACACACAGGAAATGGTCGCCTACAAGCCGGCCGACACTTGAGTCACTGCGTAGAGAGCGACCGTGTCCTACTACCTCCGTCTTGGTCTATAGTCCCCTTTATATTATGTTCCATACTTTTCCCTCAAATTTAACCAACAAAATATTAATGCATGTTATAAAAATTATATAATTGGAAACTATGTTCAAATACGAATCCAAGTATATAATCTTTGGCACCATGCATTCGTATTTTATTAGTTAAATCCTGCTTATAAACCGGGACAGGTGTATAGTAGGTAATTCAATCACAAATGTTTTTTTATTAATAGTATGTGTATGTGGCCTTTCGTCCTCCTCTCGCACGTCTTGTCAGCCCGATGCTGTAGACGGCTTACAGCGCAAGCTTGCGCAGCGCGGGGGAGCGTTCTTTTGGCCAAACGGTGGCGCCAATGAATCACCGGTGAGCCCGTTCCTGCGCAACCTCATAGGTTCCCTAGCAAGCTTCCTGCCCGACTGGGTGAAATCCCCCAAAATCCCAATGATTACCGGTCTGCTATGAAAACCCTCACGGCCGGCGAGTCCTGCGTCACATTTTCCCCTCCCTCCCTGTAGCTTATCTCGTCTGCTTCTCCCACAATCGCCAATGGCACCGATACCTCGTGGTTGCTCAGCCATTCCGCCGTCATCAGACGACAGCTCCAGCTGGGAGCCTACACCATAGTGGTGGCGCAGTCCCCAGCATAGTGTAGTGCGCGTGGCGTCCCTGTTGGGTTTGCACGGACCACCCACCACATGCTCCGCCGCTGGTGCCCGTTGGCAGCTGTTGCCGGCCGCCGTTGCCGCCACACCATCATCGAAAGCCAGGGCTATCACCCACTCCGCCGCGGCGGCCCAAAGGCGGGAGGTGGCCGTCGTGGCTGCCACCCCACTGCCGGCCACCGTGGCCATCACCCGCTCCGCCACCATGGCTCAAAGGCGGGAGGTGGTGGTCGTGGCCACCACCCCATCATCGTCCGCCCTGGCCACCAGCCCACCGTCGACCTCTAGGGTCATCACCCGCTCCGCCACCGCCACCCGAAAGCGGGAGGCGGAGGTGGATGCCGGCATGTGCATCAGCGACCTTGCGCGCTACACTGAGTTCCTGCGGGAGGAGGAGGAGCGCCTCGTCGAGCATGCAAAGAGCCTTAGTGCCGTCGTGGCCGTGGCACATGCCGCCTCAGAGGCGAGGAATCAGGAGATCTACGAGGAGAACCACCGCTTCAAGAGGAAACGTCTGGAGCGGCAGTGGGCGTTTGAGCTGGCGAGGGTTGCCGAACATGCAGCGGCGGTAGACACCGTATTGCATTTGTCCAACTTGTCGGTAGGATCTTCCTCCTCTGCCTCTTACTGAGCGTGCTCGGCAGAGGAGAGGCTACAAGAAGTAGTACAAAGCCCCTTCCATAGTAGTGGTAGTATTTAGGGGCTATTTTGTTCAGTTCATCTGACTATAGATGTGGTGGAACTGTACAACGTACTTAAAATTAGCTAGTATATAAAGTAGGACTAGCTATTTCAGTGCGTGGTTGGCAACAATTGGGGAAAAGTTTGGTCGGTTCAGCTGTCGAGTTGAACTGTTTGTATAAATTAAGCACGATTGCTTAATCTATGAATGAAAGCTATGCTTAATTACTAAATTTTAGTTGCAAAACTTAGATAGTGCTAGTGATTTTTAGCTGCATATTTTGAAAAATCGCAGTGTTACAAGGTTGACAAATGGCAACGTTACTAGATCAACAAATGTCAATCTTTCAAGTTTGACAAATGGCAACATACCCAATATGACATATGCAAATCTTACCAAATTGTTTGTAAGTGGTTGCACACGGATCATCCAAAACGACCGTTTGAGTTGAAGAGAAATCCTGCTCTCGCTTTGCATATTGGTGTTCTATCTAAAACCTTTGCGATCAAGAGCTGCACAAATCCTCCTCGACACATTTTCCCTTGGATTCCTGGGGAAGCTACGGTTTGCATATGGGTGTTCTAACTAAAACGTCTGCGATCGAGATACAATATTAAACCCAAGAAAAAAAACTATTTTTGGCAGTGGCGGAGGCGGCGTGTCACGCCGTCCTTGTCGTTGTCGTCCTCCGGGACGCTATTGTTGAAGTCTTCAAGGCAGCTCAGAATGTTCTTCACTTGTGAATCAAACATCAAGTTGTCGCGCGCTCGACGGGCGGGGCGCGGGAGGACGGTACTGTTGGGGAACGTAGTAATTTCAAAATTTTCCTACGCACACGCAAGATCGTGGTGATGCATAGTAACGAGAGGGGAGAGTGTGTCCACGTACCCTCGTAGACCGAAAGCGGAAGCGTTATGACAACGCGGTTGATGTAGTCGTACGTCTTCACGATCCGGCCGATCCAAGCACCGAACGTACGGCACCTCTGTGTTCAGCACCCGTTCAGCTCGATGACGATCCCCGGACTCCGATCCAGCAGGGTGTCGGGGATGAGTTCCGTCAGCACGACGGCATGGTGAAGATGATGATGTTATACCGACGCAGGGCTTCGCCTAAGCACCGCAACGATATGACCAAGGTGGAATATGCTGGAGGGGGGCACCGCACACGGCTAAGGAACGATCACGAAGATCAACTTGTGTGTCTAGAGGTGCCCCCCTCCTTCGTATATAAAGGGGGGAGGAGGAGGGGGCCGGCCAAGGGGGTGGCGCGCCCTAGGAGGGGGAATCGTACTCCAAGTAGGTGTGCCCCTCCCTTTCCTAGTCCAAGAAGGAGGGGGAAGGAAGGAGTGGGAGAGGGGAAAGGCAAGGGGGGCGCCGCCCCCCCCCCCTTCCTTGCCCTATTCGGACTCAAGGGGAGGGGGCGCGCCTCTTGACCTGGCCGGCCCCTCTCTTTCTCCACTAGGGCCCAACAAGGCCCATTAGTTCCCGGGGGGTTACGGTAACACTCCGGTACTCCGGTTTTCTCCGAAATCACCCGGAACACTTCCGGTGTCCGAATATAGTCGTCCAATATATCAATCTTTATGTCTCGACCATTTCGAGACTCCTCGTCATGTCCGTGATCACATCCGGGACTCTGAACAACCTTCGGTACATCAAAACTTATAAACTCATAATAAAACTATCATCATAACGTTAAGCGTGCGGACCCTATGGGTTCGAGACCTATGTAGACATGACCTAGAACTGTTTCCGGCCAATAACCAATAGCGGAACCTGGATGCTCATATTGGCTCCTACATATTCTATGAAGATCTTTATAGGTCAAACCGCATAACAACATACGTTGTTCCCTTTGTCATCGGTATGTTACTTGCCCGAGATTCGATCGTCGGTATCCAATACCTAGTTCAATCTCGTTACCGGCAAGTCTCTTTACTCGTTATGTAATGCATCATTCCGTAATCAACTCATTGCTTTCAAGGCTTATATGTGCCAAAAATAGACCACTCTGTAAGTGTGCATGGCCATAAAAGATATTACCCATATAAATAGAACAACCATTATTCTCTGATTTAAATGAATAACCGTCTCGCATCAAACAAGATCCAGATATAATGTTCATGCTCAACGCTGGCACTAAATAACAATTATTTAGGTCTAAAACTAATCCCGATGGTAGATGTAGAGGTAGCGTGCCGACCGTGATCACATCGACTTTGGAACCATTTCCCACGCGCATCATCACCTCGTCCTTAGCCAATCTTCGCCTATTCCGTAGTTCCTCTTTCGAGTTGCAAATATTAGCAACAGAACCAGTATCAAATACCCAGGTACTACTGCGCATTAGTAAGGTACACATCAATAACATGTATATCACATATACCTTTGTTCACTTTGCCATCCTTCTTATCCGCCAAATACTTGGGGTAGTTCTGCTTCCAGTGTCCAGTCTACTTGCAGTAGAAGCACTCAGTCTCAGGCTTAGGTCCAGACTTGGGTTTCTTCTCTTGAGCAGCAACTTGTTTGTTGTTCTTCTTGAAGTTCCCCTTCTTCTTCCCTTTGCCCTTTTTCTTGAAACTGGTGGTCTTATTGACCATCAACACTTGATGCTCCTTCTTGATTTCTACCTCTGCAGCCTTTAGCATTGCGAAGAGCTCGGATATAGTCTTGTCCATCCCTTGCATATTATAGTTCATCACGAAGCTCTTGTAGCTTGGTGGCAGTGATTGAAGAATTCTGTCAATGACACTATCATCAGGAAGATTAACTCCCAGTTGAATCAAGTGATTATTATACCCAGACATTTTGAGTATGTGTTCACTGACAGAACTATTCTCCTCCATCTTACACCTATAGAACTTATTGGATACTTCATATCTCTCAATCCGGGCATTTGCTTGAAATATTAACTTCAACTCCTGGAACATCTCATATGCTCCATGACGTTCAAAACATCGTTGAAGACCCGGTTCCAAACCGTAAAGCATGGCACACTGAACTATCGAGTAGTCATCAGCTTTACTCTGCCAGATGTTCTTAACGTCGTCGGTTGCATCTGCAGCAGGCCTGGCACCTAGCGGTGCTTCCAGGACGTAATTCTTCTGTGCAGCAATGAGGATAATCCTCAGGTTACGAACCCAGTCCGTGTAATTGCTACCATCATCTTTCAACTTAGCTTTCTCAAGGAACGCATTAAAATTCAACGGAACAACAACACAAGCCATCTATCTACAACAAACATAGACAAGCAAAATACTATTAGGTACTAAGTTCATGATAAATTTAAGTTCAATTAATCATATTACTTAAGAACTCCCACTTAGATAGACATCTCTCTAGTCATCTAAGTGATCACGTGATCCAAATCAACTAAACCATGTCCGATCATCACGTGAGATGGAGTAATTTCAATGGTGAAAATCACTATGTTGATCATATCTACTATATGATTCACGTTCGACCTTTCGGTCTCCGTGTTCCGAGGCCATATATGTATATGCTAGGCTCGTCAAGTTTAACCTGAGTATTTTGCGTGTGCAACTGTTTTGCACCCGTTGTATTTGAATGTAGAGCCTATCACACCCGATCATCACGTGGTGTCTCAGCACGAAGAACTTTCACAACGGTGTATACTTTGGGAGAACACTTCTTGATAATTTAGTGAGAGATCATCTTAAAATGCTAAAGTCAATCAAAGCAAGATAAGACGCATAAAGGATAAACATCACATGCAATCAATATAAGTGATATGATATGGCCATCATCATCTTGTGCTTGTGATCTCCATCTCCGAAGCACCGTCGTGATCACCATAGTCACTGGCGCGACACCTTGATCTCCATTGTAGCATCGTTGTCGTTACGCCATCTATTGCTTCTATGACTATCGCTACCGCTTAGTGATAAATTAAAGCAATTACAGGGCGTTTGCATTTCATACAATAAAGCGACAACCATATGGCTCCTGCCAGTTGCCGATAATTTCGGTTACAAAACATGATCATCTCATACAATAAAATATAGCATCACGTCTTGACCATATCACATCACAACATGCCCTGCAAAAACAAGTTAGACGTCCTCTACTTTGTTGTTTGCAAATTTTACGTGGCTGCTACGGGCTGAGCAAGAACCGTTCTTACCTACGCATCAAAACCACAACGATAGTTCGTCAAGTTAGTGTTGTTTTAACCTTCGCAAGGACCGGGCGTAGCCACACTCGGTTCAACTAAAGTTGAAGAAACGGACACCCGCTAGTCACCTGTGTGCGAAGCACGGCGGTAAAACCAGTCTCGCATAAGCGTACGCGTAATGTCGGTCCGGGCCATTTCAACCAACAATACCGTTGAACCAAAGTATGACATGCTGGTAAGCAGTATGACTTGTATCGCCCACAACTCACTTGTGTTCTACTCGTGCAAATAACATCAACGCATAAATCCTAGCTCTGATACCACTGTTGGGGAACGTAGTAATTTCAAAATTTTCCTATGCACACGCAAGATCATGGTGATGCATAGCAACAAGAGGGGAGAGTGTGTCCACGTACCCTCATAGACCGAAAGCGGAAGCGTTACGACAACGTGGTTGATGTAGTCGTACGTCTTCACGATCCGACCGATCCAAGCACCGAACATATGGCACCTCCGTGTTCAGCACACGTTCAGCTCGATGACGATCCCCGGACTCCGATCTAGCAGGGTGTCGGGGATGAGTTCCGTCAGCCCGACGGCGTGGTGACGATGATGATGTTCTACCGACGCAGGGCTTCGCCTAAGCACTGCAACGATATGACCGAGGTGGAAATGGTGGAGGGGGGCACCACACACGGCTAAGGAACGATCACAAAGATCAACTTGTGTGTCTAGAGGTGCCCCCTCCTCCGTATATAAAGGGGGGGAGGAGGAGGGGGCCGGCCAAGGGGGTGGCGCTCCCTAGGAGGGGGAAACCTACTCCAAGCAGGTTTGCCCCTCCCTTTCCTAGTCCAAGAAGGAGGGGGGAGGAAGGAGTGGGAGAGGGGAAAGGCAAGGGGGGCGCCCCCCCCCTGCCCCTTCCTTGTCCTATTCGAACTCAAGGGGAGGGGCACGCCTCTTGCCCTGGCCGGCCCCTCTCTTTCTCCACTAGGGCCCAACAAGGCCCATTAGTTCCCGGGGGGGTTCCGGTAACCCTCCGGTACTCCGGTTTTCTCCGAAATCACCCGGAACACTTCCGTTGTCCGAATATAGTCGTCCAATATATCAATCTTTATGTCTCGACCATTTCGAGACTCCTCGTCATGTCCGTGATCACATCCGGGACTCCGAACAACCTTCGGTACATCAAAACTTATAAACTCATAATAAAACTGTCATCGTAACGTTAAGCGTGCGGACCCTACGGGTTCGAGAACTATGTAGACATGACCTAGAACTGTTTCCGGTCAATAACCAATAGCGGAACCTAGATGCTCATATTGGCTCCTACATATTCTACGAAGATCTTTATCGGACAAACCGCATAACAACATACGTTGTTCCCTTTGTCATCGGTATGTTACTTGCCCGAGATTCGATCGTCGGTATCCAATACATAGTTCAATCTCGTTACCGGCAAGTCTCTTTACTCGTTATGTAATGCATCATTCCGTAATCAACTCATTGGTCACATTGCTTGCAAGGCTTATAGTGATGTGTATTACCGAGAGGGCCCAGAGATACCTCTCCGACAATCCGAGTGACAAAACCTAATCTCGAAATACGCCAACTCAACATCTACCTTTGGAGACACCTGTAGAGCTCCTTTATAATCACCCAGTTACGTTGTGACGTTTGGTAGCACACAAAGTGTTCCTCCGGTAAACGGGAGTTGCATAATCTCATAGTTGTAGGAACTTTGTATAAGTCATGAAGAAAGCAATAGCAACATACTAAACGATCAAGTGCTAGGCTAATGGGATGGGTCAAGTCAATCACATCATTCTCCTAATGATGTGATCTCGTTAATCAAATGACAACACATGTCTATGGTTAGGAAACATAACCATCTTTGATTAATGAGCTAGTCAAGTAGAGGCATACTAGTGACATTAAGTTTGTCTATGTACTCACACATGTATCATGTTTCCGGTTAATACAATTCTAGCATGAATAATAAATATTTATCATGATATGAGGAAATAAATAATAACTTTATTATTGCCTCTAGGGCATATTTCCTTCAGGTAGCTGGCGGCGCTGAGAGGTAGCGGTCGATGGCGGAGTCCCATTTCGCTGAGGGGGCAGGCGCACGGGCACGGGCGCGGTTGGTGCAGCCAAACGCACGGGGACCAGCGCCGCGGTGGGTGGAGGGACGCGCAGGGGCACGGGCACGGGTGCTAGCGCTGGCGCTGGCATGTACATGAGCTCGCGCGGGTCCACGGAGACCTCAGTGACGCCCGCGGCTTCCAACTCTGCGACAGTGCTCGGCGACCAGCCTTTCAATGCTACGGGGATGGTCCCTGGTGCGGGCGCGGGGATGGGAGCTGGGACGGGAGCGGGGGCAGCAACAGCCACGGCCAGCTCGTTCTGGGCCATGTCCTTGAGGCCCCATTCCTCCTTATTTTCTATCTCCTCCGGCTCGGAGTCGACTTCACCAAACTTGAAGACTATTGGCAGATGATCCTTCTGCGCCATGGCATTGGTGAAGGTCTACGGGAGGGAGGGGAATGGGAGGCAAACAATAAGGCCGCCCGTATTAACCAGCAGCTCGGGCACCATTAATGGAGAGGAAGGCGGGCGACCATGGAAGTCAAAGGGCTCGATTCCAAGTGAGCATGCACAGCGTACAGCTCGCACGCTTCCCGGTGAGCCTGTGCATATTAGGACAGCTTGCATGCCTCTCGGTCAGCCTGCGCACCGGACTGCGCTTGCACGCCTCCCGTTCAGTCAAGCAGCTGTCCGCACGGCACCTCCTATAGCCATTAGAACGAAGACACGTGGTGTCACATGAATGGTTAACATAACACACACGATTTGAATTATACAAAGGTTTGTGAGGTTAGAGTGGCAGCTATTTGTTTGAAAATGCCTTTGTTGGCTTTTATTCGCGTGCTTCTTCTCTCAAAATTGACACGAAAAATACCACAATATGTCGGGTGCCATTCCATGATAGCATGCCAAGTTTCATGAATTTCGGACAAGTTTTGGAATTGCTAGAATTTAAAAACAAAGTATCTCAACATTTTGCCAGCGATCAATAGTGCCCTAGTGTTTGAAATTCATTCCTATTTCTTGCATGGGACCTAAGCATGCACCGAAGGACAAAGATTTTATTTTTCAACCAATTTATATGCATTGGAGCATGTGCATGTAGTCCAAATTTTAATTATGCACATAAAAATGCCTAGAAAACCTAGTTAGTGTACCTCCGAGATAATTAGAGAACGATAGCTGGAATGATGGCCTCCGGTGAAAAGAAATGGAAAAATAACTCCTGACAAACTCCGGATGGGTAAGAAAAGGAATATCTGACAAATAGAATAATTCGATAGGATAACAAGAAGCTAGAACCACGAAACTTCGAGAGAACGAGCAAGATTTAGAGGAAAAACTCTTCTTCGATCTTCAAAAGACAATGAGAAACACCACCAAATTTACTGAGATACTCCGGTAGAATGGAAAGCAAAGGGGTTGAACCAACAATGAAATGATTTGAAATCGATCTTGGCAAGGCATGTGACTGATGGAATCCATTCTTACGTCACACTGGAAAAGAATTGAGAATAACGCCGGGGAAATTAGAAGAGTCAGGTAAGATCCTGGGAAAAGACCTGTGGGTTAGGGCCCACTGAAGAGAAAAACACCGTTGGAAAGGGATGATGAACAAATAGATGATGCACCAGAACAATTGAAATATTAGAATGAGGTGACAACCTCGAATTAATTGGAACACAGACGAATCTTTTGAGATGTCTTCCGAACTCTGGAATGATTGAATGGCAAGAGGCAAACGAGCAAGGAGAACACTTGAGCCAAGGAAAAGAATATGATCAACCTCAAACTTGAATTGGGTCCACCGGAAAAGAGATGAAGAATGTCCACCGAGACAAGAATTCACTGGTTGAAACAATTGACGAAAGACTAAAGAGGCTCCACATGAATGAAAATTGATGTTCGAAAGAGACTAAGGCTCCAGGAAGAAGTGGGTGGGAGGGCGGGAAAACAAGGCAACTGGGACATGGAATTAACGAATATCTGGAAGAGAAAACACCGGTTGAAATCATTGGAGGAAAAAAACAAACACTTCACACGAGTAGGATGGATACTCGATTACGGACTCCGGCTTCGAGAATAAAAAGGGCGGGCGGGTGGGAAAAGAAAACAACTGAGGACAAAGAAACAACTTCGTTGAGAGCGAACTGAGGATTGAACTTGGCAAAGGCGAAGAGACTCGAGTCAACTTGACGAGAAATGCGCCGGATGAAAAGAGATGAGAACCAACGACCGGAAAACCAACTGCGTGATCCTAAAGAAAAATTTGAAGGGGAAGAGGAGTAATTCAAAACACCTACGTCAAGATTCCTGACCAGAGCGACGAAGGGGCTGAGGAGTAAAAAGAATTCCTACTCTCCGATATAACTAGACTCCGAAAAAGTTTTCTTCTAGACTCAACAACGGCCAACAATCAAGGGGGCTCCTATGGTCGGTCGAGGCTCTGATACCAACTTGTCACGCCCAATATGCGACCCTATCCAAAAGGAACTCGAAGGTCCCACCAAGGATAGACCCGCATATTGAAACGCTTTTGCAAGGTGGATATCATTACATCAACATTACATAGTAGATGGGGATACATACAAGAGGCATACAAGGCCACACGAATACAACAATACATCACAACACATAAGAGCATCATCCGACTACGGATGAAACACAAACAGAAACTCAAATGACATCCACCCTGCTAGCCCAGGCTGCCGACCTGGAACCTATCCCCTAATCGAAGAAGTAGAAGAAGAACTCAACGCAAGCAAGCATCGCTCTCACGTCATGACCATCGCAAAACCTGTTGATGCGTTTTAATTCGGATCTGGTGTCAAGTTATCTACAACCGGACATTAACAAATTCCCATCTGCCTATAACCATAGGCACGGCTTTCGAAAGATTATACCCTGCAGGGGTGTCCCAACTTAGCCCATGATAAGCTCTCGCAATCAACGAAGGATATACCTTTTCCCAGGAAGACCCGATCAGACTCAGAATCCCGGTTTACAAGACATTTCGGCAATGGTAAAACAAGACCAGCAAAGCCGCCCAATGCGCCGACAATCCTGATAGGAGCTGCACATATCTCGTTCTCAGGGCAACACCGGATGAACACTACGTACAACTAAAACCAGACCTTGAGTTTCCCCGAGGTGGCGCTACAAGTGGCTCTGGTTCGGACCAACACTTAGACAAGCACTGGCCCCGGGGGGGCTATAATAAAGATGACCCTCGAGAGAGCGACTCCCAAGGGAAAAGGTAGGTGGTGGTGAGGCAAATGGTAAAACCAAGGTTGGGCCTTGCCGGAGGAGTTTTATTCAAAGCGAACTGTCAAGGGGGTCCCATAAATCACCCGACCGTGTAAGGAACGCACAATCCGGGAAAATAACACCGGTATGACAGAAACTAGGGCAGCAAGAGTGGAACAAAACACCAGGGAAAAGGCCGAGCCTTCCACCCTTTACCAAGTATATAGATGCATTAATAATATAAGAGATATTGTGATATCCCAACCAAAATCCTGTCCACCATGGAGCAATCTTCAACTTCACCTGCAACTAACAACGCTATAAGAGGGGCTGAGCAAAGCGGTAACATAGCCAAACAGTGGTTTGCATAGGAAAGGTGTCAAAGGTTAGAGGTTCATGGCAATTTGGGAGGCTTGATGAGCAAAAGATAGGTAACGCAGCATAGCGATAGAACGAAGCAACTAGCATAGCAATGATAGTAGTGAGATCCAGGGTAGTGGTCATCTTGCCTGAAATCCCGCAAGGAAGAAGAACGAGTCCATGAAGAAGATGAACGGATGAAGCCACGGAGACGAACCTAGCGTAGACGAACGAATCCTCACGAACGCAACGAAACAGGAACTATCGAGAAGAAACACACAACATGGTAAACACACCACACATGAACATGACATGATGCTCAACCAAGTATGATGCATGAAAAAGCTACATGAAGCTACTCATGGCAAGAGATGATGCAAACAAGAGCAACACATCAAGGCAAGTTTAAATGAGGCCGGAAACAACATATAACAATTTCGGTAAGTCCTCATATGCATATTTCGAAATTGGTCCAGATCTGAATAAAACTTATGTTCAAGTTGTTAAACAGCAAGTTAAGATGCACCAAGATGATCTACATGAGATTCTAGTCAAGTTACATATAAAGTTCATAAGATTTGGAGCTACGGCCTAGAAGATATGAGCAAAACAAGTCAAACATGGCATTGATGCAAAATGCATACAAACATCAAGCAAACACACCAAAACATGGATGCAACATGATAATATGAAACTATATGCAAAACTAAGCAAGTTTCATATAGAGCACACTCAAAACGGAGAAACGGTTCAACACACACACACGAAACAAGTTTAAAGGACAAGCTG
The DNA here is from genome assembly GCF_002162155.2 of Triticum dicoccoides. Classification (NCBI taxonomy): domain Eukaryota; kingdom Viridiplantae; phylum Streptophyta; class Magnoliopsida; order Poales; family Poaceae; genus Triticum; species Triticum dicoccoides. The sequence continues at coordinate 457,036,233 of NC_041383.1, forward strand.
TCCAAAACAGCAACTAGGCATATTGCAGGCATCAAAACCACATGCAATATAACGAAATTAAGTACTCGTCGAGACGAACAGTTTGACATATTACACACACAAAACAGAGCTACGGTTGAAAAGATACGATGCGATGAACATGGCATGATAATGTTAGGAATTTCGGGACTTGGCCAAAAAAATCACCTCGGGGAAAAGCTGGACGGGGCGATCCGGGACGGGGGCGTTTGGAAGGAGGGACTGGAGGATCTGATCCACCCCGAGTGGATCCGGCCGGAGAGAGCTCCGGCGAGCTCCGCGAGCTCCGGCGAGGGGGGAGGCCGAAGCGGGGCGGCGCGGACGGTGCGGTGGAGGTCGGCGGCGAGCGGGGCGGCCGGAGGCCGGCGAGGCCGGGACGGGGCGGCGGCGCGGG
>NC_041383.1:457037082-457150684 GCF_002162155.2 Triticum dicoccoides
CCGGTGGCGGAGGGTGGCGGCGGCGCGCCATGTGGCGCGACGGGATTGGAGCGGGAGGCGGTGGCGGACATGTCCGGCCAGGGGCGGACGTGTCCGGCACGGAGAGGGAGGAGATTTAGGGTTTGGGGGGAAAAACATCCGCGGATTTGGACGGGGAGGGCATATTTATAGATTCTAGGAGCTAGGAGACTCCAAATGAGGAGCGGTTTTCGGCCACGCGATCATGATCGAACGACTGAGAGCATGGAGGGGAGTTTGCTGGGTTTTGGGCCACTTTGGAAGGGTGTTGGGCTGCAAAGAGAAAGGGGGGTTTCGGGCTACGCGGTTAACCGTTGGAGTATCAAACGGACTCCAAATGGCACGAAACTTGACAGGCGGTCTACCGGTGCTATACCAAGGCCGCTTGGCAAGACTCGGTCCATTCCGAGAAAGTTTAACACCCGCTCACAATGAAAGACAAAAGGGGGACGCCGGAGGGCATAGGAGTGCCGGATTGCAAAACGGACAACAGGAAAAATGCTCGGATGCATGAGACAAACACGTATGCAATGCAATGCAATGCACATGATGACATGGAAAAATGCAATACGCAAGCAAATGACATGGCAACGACGGTGAATAACTGGCGGACACCTGGCGCATCGGATCCGGGGCGTTACAGGCATTCATTCCCATTTCTTGCATGGGACCTAAGCATGCAACCAAGGACACAAATTTGAATTTTCAACCAATTTATATGCATTAGAGCATGTGCATGTAGTTCAAATTTGAATTATGCACATAAATGCATTGAAAACTCAATTAATGCATAAAAATGTCCAAGCGAACCCCGAAAAATCCCAAAAATTGACACAACACTCCTATTGTTCTAAGTTGACACTAGAAATTTTTTGAAAGCAATAAGAGGCAGCGATATTGTTTCGTCCCCAAAGGTGGGACGTACCCTACCGAAAACATTAGGCTTGTTGTGAGAACCTTTGGTTTGTGAGAAGCATATCCCCAAACCTGCCCCAAATGGGACAATATTTTTACCATGACATGTTGATGCCGCTCCATGATAGCATGCCAAGTTTCATGAATTTCAGACGAGTTTTGGATTTACTAGAATTTAAAAACCAGGAATCTCAATGTTTGCGGCCGAGTGACGGCGGCAGGGTGTTTGACATTCATTCCCATTTCTTGCATGGGACCTAAGCATGCAACGAAGGACACAGATTTGAATTTTCAACCAATTTATATGCATTAGAGCATGTGCATGTAGTTCAAATTTGAATTGTGCTCATAAATGCATTCAAAACGCATTAATGCATAAAAATGTCCAAACAAACCCCAAAAAATCCCAAAAATTGACACAACACTCCTATTGTTCTATGTTGACACTATAAATTTTTTGAAAGCAATAAGAGGCAGCGGATATCATTTCGTCCCCAAAGGTGGGACGTACCCTACCGAAAACATCAGGCTTGTTGTGAGAGCCTTTGGTTTGTGAGAAGCATATCCCCAAACCTGCCCCAAATGGGATAATATTGTTACCACGACATGTTGATGCCGCTCCATGATAGCATGCCAAGTTTCATGAATTTCAGACGAGTTTTGGATTTACTAGAATTTTAAAAAAATAGGAATCTCAATGTTTGCGGCCGAGTGACGGTGGCAGAGTGTTTGACATTCATTCCCATTTATTGCATGGGACCTAAGCATGCAACCAGGGACACGGATTTGAATTTTAAACCAATTTATATGCATTAGAGCATGTGCATGTAGTTCAAATTTGAATTGTGCTCATAAATGCATTGAAAACGCGATTAATGCATAAAAATGTCCAACGGAATCCCGGAAAATCCCAAAAATTGACACAACACTCCTATTGTTCTATGTTGACACTAGGAAATTTTTTAAAGCAATAAGAGGCAGCGGATATTGTTTCGTCCCCAAAGGTGGGACGTACCCTACCGAAACCATCAGGCTTGCTGTGAGAGCCTTTGGTTTGTGAGAAGCATATCCCCAAACCTGCCCCAAATGGGACAATATTTTTGCCACGACATGTTGATGCTGCTCCATGATAGCATGCCAAGTTTCATGAATTTCAGATGAGTTTTGGATTTACTAGAATTTAAAAATCAGGAATCTCAATGTTTGCGGCTGAGTGACGGTGTTAGGGTGTTTCACATTCATTCCCATTTCTTGCATGGGACCTAAGCATGCAACCAAGGACACATATTTGAATTTCAACCAATTTACATGCATTAGAGCATGTGCATGTAGTTCAAATTTGAATTGTGCTCATAAATGCATTGAAAATGCAATTAATGCATGAAAATGTCAAAACAAACCTCAAAAAATTCTAAAAATTAACACAACACTCGTGTTGTTCTATGTTGACACGAGAAACATTTTGAAAGTAAGAATAGGCAACATATATCGCTTCGTACCCAAAGGTGGCACGTACCCTACTGAAACCATCAGGCTTGTTGTGAGAGAAGCTCTGGTTTGCAAGAAGCTTATACCCACACCTGCCCCAGATGGGATAATATTTTTACCACTGCATGTTGCTGCCGTTCCATGATATCATGTCAAGTTTCATGAATTTCAGACAAGTTTTCGATTTACTAGAATGTTAAAAGCATGTATCTCAATGTTAGCGGCTGAGCGACAGTGTGAAGGTGTTTGACATTCATTCTCATTTCTTGCATGTGACCTAAGCTTGCAACCAAGGACAGACATTTGATTTTGCAACCCGTTTTTGTGTACTAGAGCATGTGGCTTAATTTTGAATTGTGCACCTGAAATGCCTAGAAAACCAAGTTACCATATAAAAATGTCCAAAGGAACCCTGAACAATTCCAATTTTTTTACGACACACATATAGTTGCATGTTCACTGTAGATAAAAGGTCTAGCAATTCAAACACCGTCTATGGCCGCTGTGACCCCATTCTATAATTCAAATCAAAATTAAAAATCAAGTAGGTCCCACACAGTTTATTATCACCAACCGTGTGAGATGCAGTACAAAATATCCTGGAGCATTGTTGGTGTATAGTAGGCCTATGGCTTACGCGAGAAGGTGCGTCAGCTACAGTCCACAGCCGGTGTGTCAAGCACAATAGCTCACTCCCCGAATATCATTTCACTGTTCAATCGCCACCTGTGAAAGATGGGGACATGGACCCGCATCGTGAGGGCAACTTCGGTGAGAGCGCGGCCGCAGCCGCCATGCGCGTGCTAACAAGGTGCATAAGCACGGCCGCAATCTGCGACTGGGCGGCCATGGCAGCCCAAACGGCGTTCTTGCTTATCAGGTGGCGGCAACAACATCTGCCTTGGGGATAGCAGCTGGCGAGAGCGGCACAATAGTTGTTTGTTCCACAGCAGCGGCCTTAGCCCTGATGGAGGCTGCCCATGACCATGTCGAGGCCGCCCACACCTAGCTCGTGGTGGTCAATGCACAAATCGAACAAAGCTTCTCCGACAACGGTCGGCAACCCACGACCGAAGAGTTGGCAATCGCCGAGAGCATTCGAGCAGCCGTTCGTTCCTCCGTCGCATACCTTGCGACAACAGAGCCCGTCCAAGCCCAGATCGTGGCCGCCCACACCCAGCTCGTGGAGGCCTTTTCCAAAGAGATGGCAGACGCGGATGGCGAGATGCTTGCTGAATATGGTGCGATGGATGCCATGGAGCTCCTTCCCTAGGAGACCGTCGGGCGCGAGCTGGACATGGAGGAGGCGGCGGAGATCGACGAGCACCAGCCATAGTAGTACTCATTGTTTTGTTTAATTAAGAGCGCCGGTCTTTAATTTTAGAGTAATGTTTAGGCTAGCTAGCTCTATTTAATTGCTGAACTTGCTCGATTAAGAAGTGTGGGTGTGTTGTAGTCTCCTTTGTGTACCCAAATTATGCAATGACGTGGATGAGCATTGTAACCAGGGAAATTGGAACCAAAATTTTTGACGTTCAAACTCATCGCACACGGGTTAAGCTATCTGAACCGTTTGTGATGTTCACATATCGTACACAGTTCTGAATAAGGGACCGTGTCTGATGACACTTTGCGTGCCAGTTTTTCGCTAAAGCGATTCCAAACTTTTGGCTTCCGCGGAAATATCTACCTCCCCGCCACCTCCCCCTTACCAAAAGCCACATTTCCCCTGTTTCCGCCTTCCTTTCCAAGTTGAAACCTTCACTCCTTGCTTGCAGTGCCGCCCCCCTCACCACGACCCTCCTTCACGCTGCTCGGCCTCGTCTATCCAGGCAGGTAATCCACACCAGACCCCATCCTCCTCTCCTTCCACATCCCACATGCCCCGACCGCCGGCGCGACACCTTCCACCTAAATCACCGACCCATCCACCAAATAAGCGCCGCCCTAAGCCATGGTGCACGCAGTATATCCAGGAGCTCAAGGAGCATTTGGCAGCGGAGAAGCAAATCGTGGCCGCATGCGCGGATGAGGTCGTGATGGCTACCATTTGTGGCGACCCCCAGATCTTGGAGGAGCACCTTGTCATTTACTAGCTACGCCGGTTAAGCATGCTCGGTTTACCCGTTGCATGTGCTACTTCTTCCTTTCCTTAACAAATTCTAGTGAATTGTGCTATCTAATTTTACCATGCAATCTGTTGCTCCTGTGTATATGTTCTATATGTCGTGTAGTGTGGTGTTCACTTATTAACTATTTGGTTAATTAGTTGTCATCTTCAGGTAACTGTTTGGTTCAATTCTGCAAAGGTGATGTTCAATTCTTCAAGCTGCAATTTTGTATTCTCTTCCATGTGAGAAATAAATCGAATTTATCTTTATAAAATACATGAGAAACGAATACAATTTCTATATTTGCAAGTTGTCAAGCATGCTTGGTTTGGTTATACATTGTGCGATGTGGTGCTCACTTAACGTTTGATTCATTTGTGTTGTGGTGTTTAGTTAACTGTTTGGTTCAATTCTGCAATGTGATGTTCAATAGTTGTGGGTGCATTCTGTTATTGTATACCATGTGAGAAGTAAATCAAATTTGGTTGTACTTAATACATGAGAAACAAATACAATTTCTATATTTCCAAGTTGTCACGCATTCTTGGATTGGTTATACATTGTGCAATGTGGTGCTTAGTTAACGTTTGGTTCATTTGTGCTGTCATGTTTAGTTAACTGTTTGTCAATTCTGCAATGCGGTTGTTCAATAGTTGTGGGTGCATTCTGTTATTGTATACCATGTGCGAAGTAAATCGAATTTGGCTGTACTAAATACATGAGAAACAAATACAATTGATATACTTCCAAGTTGTTAAGCATGCTTGGTTCAGTTAACTGTCTGATCTTCTATTAGGGGTATGTTATATTGTGCAATGTGGTGCTCAGTCAATATTTGGTTCATTTGTTGTGGTGTTTAGTTAACTACTTGGTTCAATTTTGCAATGCGATGTCCAATTGTCGTGGTTGGAATTTTGTATTGTTGTGCATGTGAGGAATAAATCGAATTTGGCTACACTTAATACATGAGAAACATATACAAGTGTTATGTTTCCTAGTTCCTAATCTTGCTTGGTTTGTGTAGGATCGAAAGTATGTCTCGAGGGGGGGGGGATTAGACTACTTGACCAAATAAAAACTTAACCTTTTCCCAATTTTAGTTCTTGGCAGATTTAGCAATTTAGCACAAGTCAAGCAATCAAGATATGGTTCAAGCAAGTATGCAAAGAGTATATGAGCAGCGGAAAATAAAGCATGCAACTTGCAATAAAGTAAAGGGATGGGATTGGAGTATGCAAATGCAATTGGAGACACAACTGTTTTTGGCCTGGTTCCGATAGGTGGTACTATCGTACATCCACGTTGATGGAGACTTCAACCCACGAAGGGTAACGGTTGCGCGAGTCCACGGAGGGCTCCACCCACGAAGGGTACATGAAGAAGAAACCTTGTCTATCCCACCATGGCCATCGCCCACGAAGAACTTGCCTCACTAGGGTAGATCTTCACAAAGTAGGTGATCTCCTTGCCCTTACAAACTCCTTGGTTCAACTCCAAAATCTTGTCGGAGGCTCCCAAGTGACACCTAACCAATCTAGGAGAGACCACTCTCCAAAAGGTAATAGATGGTGTGTTGATGATGAACTGCTTGCTCTTGTGCTTCAAATGATAGTCTCCCCAACACTCAACTCTCTCTCTCATAGGATTGGATTTGGTGGAAAGATGATATGAGTGGAAATCAACTTGGGGAAAGCTAGAGATCAAGATTCATATGGTTGGATTGGAATATCTTGGCCTCAACACATGAGTAGGTGGTTCTTTCTCAGAAAATGAATGCTGGAAGTGTAGGCACGTTCTGATGGCTTTCCTCACGAATGAGGAGTGGGTGGAGGGGTATATATAGCCTCCACACAAAATCTAACCATTACACACAATTCACCAAACTTGGTGGGACCGAATCAGAAAACTCGGTCGAACCGATTTAGTTCATAATGTGACCGTTAGGCATTTCGGTGGGACTGACACGTCAACTCGGTGGGACCGATATCATTATGGTTAGGACATAACGTAATCTTGGTTTGACCGATTACACAAACTCGGTTGGACCGAAATTGGCAATAAGCAAACCAGAGAGTTGGTCAGGCAAACTCGATGGGACCAATTTGCTCGTCTCGGTGGGACCAAAGAGTTACGAAAAGAATAGGGAGTCTGCATTGCAGACTCGGTGGGACTGATCGCTCATCTCAGTTTGACCAAAATGTTACGAAGGGAAATAGAGAGTTTGCAATCCCACCTTGGTGAGACCGAGATCCCTATCAGTGAGACCGAAGTGACTAGGGTTTCTGGCAGTGGCTATGTCAAATGAACTCGGTGGCGCTGGACGGATCAAATCGGTGGGGCCGAGTTTGACTTTTGGTTTGGGACATATGTGGATATGAGAAAGTGGTTGAGGGCTTTGGAGCATATCACTAAGCATTTTGAGCAAGCAAGCCATTAAGCAACACCTCATCCCCTTTTAATAGTATTGGCTTTCCTATAGACTCAATGTGATCACTAAAATAGAAAAAGGTAGTCTCTTGAACTTTAGAGCTTGAGCCAATCTTTTGTCCTTAGCATTTTGAGGGGTCCACATTCCTAATCCATGCCATGCCAATCATTGAACTTTCCTGAAATATTTATCTTGAAATGGCATTAGTTCAATGAGCTATATGTTGTTAATCATTACCAAAACCACCCAGGGATAGTTGCACTTTCAATCCCCCCTTTTTGGTAATTGATGACAACATATAGATCAAAGCTTTGACAAATGATAATAAGATTGAAATACATCATTGCTTTGAGAAGTATGTGATAAGCAAAAGCTCCCCCTAAATTTTTGCATTATTTAAAATTTGCTTTGGACTGCAAATGCACAATATGTTAGGATCATGGGTAACTCTTCCATGTCACATACATCTTGGTGGAGCGCTCAAAATGATAACAGTTGAAAACATGCACTCATCACCAAACAAAGTGAATGATCATAAATGGATATAAGGGATAATATCATTCAAGCACACATTAAGGTAGCATATGATCAATCACATGATCATCCAAGTATCTCACAAAAGGACATAATGTATCAAGCAAACACACATAAAAGTTCAACCAAATAAAGTGCAAAGAGAGACAAAAGGCAACATTCTCTCTCTCTCGAAGACTATGACCTATACATATTTCTCCCCCTTTGGCAACAAGTTACAAAAAAGTTCAAATATGCATAGTGCTATGCGTATCTCAGGCTTGGTCTCCATGAGCTGGTGTAGTGATGACTCCCAGGAAGAAGGCTTCTGTTGATGTAGCTGGAGCTGGTGGAGTGGCTGCTGGAGGTGGCACTGAAGTTGTGGCTGCTGGAGCAGATGTAGTGGCTCTAGTATCAGGAACAGGCACTGCATCAGACCTCTGACCTCTTGGCACATGCACTCGATGAAAAACATTTGTAGTTGTCTTTCCCTTCTTCTCCTCTGCTTCCTCCTGGAGTTGCTCTACTGCTGACTGAATCTTGGTTACTTTGACATCAAGATCATAGAACTTCTGCTCAATAATCCTCTCCAAACTCTCCTGATTTTGAGTCAGGGTGGCCAAGCCCTTCTCAATCCTCATGGTGGATTGGATCATATACCCAAGTTGATCTTGTTTGCTCTTTAGGAACAATTTAGATGCCTCTTCAGCACTTGGCATCTTTGCAGCTTTCTCTGCCTTTGCTTTTTCTCTCTTCTCATGTGCTTGCACTGAGGAAGGATCTTTCTCATCCATGACCACAGTGTTATCCTCAAAATATGGCTTGAGAGGTAAATGCTCCTTGTCCAACAAATAAGTGCATGTGCCCATCTTTGAGTTGATGAGCACCTGAATATGTGGAGCATACCCACAAGACCTCTTCTAATCTGTTGTTGTCCTCTTGATTGTTTCCACAATCAGACTCATCACCTTGAACTTTTGAGGGACATCAAATATGTGCAACAAGTTGATGGAATGTCCTCTTATCATTCTGTGATCTCCAGATTTGGGCAAAAGAGTATACCTCAGGATGGTATTGATAGTAGGCAAACAAGACAGCAGAAACTTCACTAAGCCCAACTTATGAGTTTCTAGGGCATCATCAGGAATCTCCTTGTACATACTTGCCATAGAGTTGTGGTCTTTCTTCTTCTTGGCATACACATCCAAGTCATCCTCATGAGCTGCTGGGGCATTTATCAATCTGGCCCATTCATCAACAGTGGATTGATACCTAGTACCTTCTGACATCCAGACAATCCTTCCATCGGGATACAAGTGAGTAGTGGAGTAGAATTGCATGATTAGCTCATCATTCCACTTAGTGAGCTTCTGGCCAACAAACTTGTCCACTCCACAAGCCTTGAAGCTATCATAGACACCTGGGAAGTGATCTTCATTCTCTCTGATGTATGTCCAGTCAACACATCTCATATCACAGACTATTGACTTCTTGTCAAGCAGAATGGTCTCATAAAAGTCTTGTTGTTCCTTAATGCGGAACATGTAATCCACAACAGTTCTCCTCCTTGCAGCATATGGGTCACTTTTCCTCCAAAGTCTCAGACCTGCATCCTTCCTGATTCTCATGTCCTCTGCCACTGGATGTGTATCATTATGGTCTGCGATCTTTGGTTTGAGCTTCCTTAGCACTTGGGCTTCAGCTTCAGGCACTGGGGCCTTGTTATTTTCCTCACCAGGAATGTTTCTTGTGCTCCTCTTAGGTGCAGACTTGGTGGCCGGAGCAGCAGCTTTGGGAGCAGGTTTGGTCTGAGGAGCAGCCCCTGACTTAATTGCATCTCCCATTAGCTTTTGCGCCTTAGGTGCTGGAGCAACATCCTCTTCCTCTTCCTCTTCATCATCATAATCTCTCATTATGGAGGGCTTGCCAATGACTCTGGCAATGGTCTTCCTGACCCTCTCCTTTCTTTTCTTCTTGCCATCTCCAACTGCCTCACCATCATCTGATTCTCTAGTGGGTTTCATAGTTTCTCCTGTGGCAACTTTTCTTGGCTTGGATGTAGGCACTCTCCTTGTTGGTGCCTTCCTGTTCATGTCTGGCTTTGTGGATGCAGAAGTGCCAAACTCCTTCTTCACCACTCTATTCTTTGAGATGGCCTCATCCTCAGCTGCAACATAATCTTCATCTTCAGAATCTGAAGTTCTCTTCTTCCTTGCTCTAGTAGCTTCCTTGGGCAAGTTACTAGGTGTGCTCCTGCTGCCCTCATCATAGCTGCTTAAGGGACTAGTGCCCTCACTCAACTGCTCTTGTTGTTAAGATCTGTTTTGGCTGTCACTCTGGTCAGACATCTTGGAAACAACTAATAGCAAGCCATGTTAATAGATTATAGATGAGGTAGAGTAGATGAGCATCACAAAGTACAGAGGTTTTGCAAAACAAATGAGTCAAAAACTTAGTTTTAGTTCTCTACAGAAATGATCTCGGAGCTACCAAATTTACAAACTCGGTGATACCGAAGCAACACTTGGAACCTAAACTAGTGAACTCGGTCAGACCGAGTCATAGTTCGGTGGCACCGAGATTGCTAGGGTTTCTCAGAATCTTGAACTCGATCACAATGATTTGCAATTTTCGGTCAGACCAAAAAGCACATGTGCAATGGCCTAAGACAAATCAGTGAGACCGATTTCTATGATTTGGTCGGTCCGAGATGAGTTATGCGGAGAGCTAATCCTAAATTTTTTGAATCAAACTAGGCCTAACGAAGATTTAGCTGGATATATCTGTCTCATTCGTGGCAAGAATCATGGCATTTTCCTCGTTCTAGGAATCGGAGTTAAAAAGACAGCACAAGGGGTTAAACACGTACCCTAGTTTGGCAGGTGTTCGCTACGGCGGCGATGGCGGAGCAGATTCCGTCAACGGTGGCAGAAACCAATGGCGGGAGGTCGCTGACTGTGAGGAGGCAATCCGGAGACCTGAGGAGGCAGAGCAGGACACGCGCGGGCTGAGGGGTTTTGAAGAATTTTCTAAAATATCACCTGTGGGTATTTATATCCCGACCCTGTCGGTGTGACCGAGTGGAACAACTCGATGGCACTAAGATTGCAGAATCGCAAGAGGTTGCTGCAACTCAGTGTGACCAAAGTGTTCAAATCGGTTCCACCAAGATGAAAACCTAGATCAACTTAGTGAACTCGGTGTGACCGAAATGGATGTCTCGGTCAGACCGAAATGCACAAAGAGGTTTTGGAAGTTTAAGTCTATGATGAATCGGGGACTCCGAGTGCTCCTCACACAGAGTGGTTCGAATCTGACTTGATCAAACTTTGTGATGTAGCATGAATAGAGTTTGAGACAAGAAAAGTATAGATAGCTAGAGAAGGTTCTTAGGCATTCTTTTCCATCCACTTGGCAAAATAAATAGAGCCAAACAATCAAAACAACAAGTGGATGTCCTCGAATGTGTAAAATATGCAACCAACATGCTCACACAATAGAATGGCAAATGAAATATGTGGCAAGGCATGCACAATTATTCTAGCATCTATCAAGCAATTGGCGATGACTAGGTCATCTATATATGAGTATATTGACTTAGGAGTCAAATGTGAACATTTGATCATAGGTCATACTCATTGTTTAAGCACAAGTGGGGTTACCACTTTTACATAAAGCATTGTTGTGTTCACACCATTAGAGTTGCTTTAGCTCAATTCTTAAAGTATAGCTCCCCCTAGATGTGATATCCCCCCTAAGAGGGATGAACTAACCTTGGGTTTTGTCGATGATGACTTCATGTAGGTGTTGAAGATGTGGATGCTCAATGTTGATGTAGATCTTTCAGAGCTATCCATTGGAGTGAGTTGCACTTTCAATACCTACACGGGTTAGTCCCACAAGGAACAAACAAGGATATCCATAGACATAGCGTGATGCACACACAAGATGATGCCAATGAAAGCATTAGGTTAGCTTGTCCCTTGTCTTACCAACAAGAGGATTTGTGACTCCTTGAACTAGTGCAAGATGTGGAAGTTGATTGCACTTGTCCTTGCCAAAATGATATGAGTGAAGTATGTTGGTGGAGTCACCCTCAAGAACTCTCTATTTCTTCTTCTTCGGGATCCACATCATCTTGATGGGAATCCTTGGGGTTGTAGTGGAACTTGATGAGGTAGAACTTGATGTAGTCTTGGGAACCCACTTGACCAAGGACTTGGGAGCTTCTTCAAATGCATTAATCTCCTCTTGAAGCTTTTCCTTGCCTTTTTGCTTGTGGTCTTGTGGTGGAAGATCATCTTGAACTTGTGTCCCTTGGAAAGAAGTAGGATCATACTTCTCTTGTTGGGGAACAAACTTCGTCTTGGGGTATTGATCTTCTTCCCACTCAACTCCATTGCCATTGAACTTTCATTCAAAACCAACACCTTGATTCTTCCGGTGCCTTCCTTGCTTGCGTACAATTTCCTCAAATTGCTTACTTCCGGCAAGGCTCTTGTAGACACCTTCCTCTATAATTCCTTCAATAAGCTATTTTATTGCTCAAGTGTAACTTGGCTAAGAGAATCATTAGTGGAATCAGGAGAACTACTAGAAGCAACAATATTGGATTTAGCATGATTATTGTTACTACGAGAAGAAGAATCTTTCTTACTCTTGTTGCTGGATTTTACTTAAGGCATGTAAGTAGATAAGAGTAAACGCTTGGCAATGTAAGAAGAACTTTTCTTGCGAAGATCATCATTGATTGCCTTTAAAAACTCACGCTATTGCTCAAGGTTGAGCTTTTCAAAGCGTAACTTCTCATGAGTCTTTAAAAGTTCTCGATGATCTTCCAAGGTAGATTCATGAGCTAACTAAGAGTGTTTAGTTCTTTAGTTGGACGCTCAAACTTCTCCTTATCATTGTCATTCGTTTTATCTTGATTAGCATGATTAATTGGTGTTTCATCATAGTATTCATGACTAGAGTTGTCAACAAGTAAATCATCATCACCTAACAAGTCATCTTCATCACTATTGAAATAAACATACTCGGGGTGTGATACCTTTGGGCCTTTATCCATGAAGCATCTTCCAATTCCTTCATTTGGTGAGTCAAATATGTCGTAGGAGTTGGTTGACATAAGTGCTAGACCGGGAACACCTTCATCTTGAGTATATTCGGAGTCGGAGTGATAACTTCTCTCGGAGTGATGGTCGGATTCGGAGTCGGATACCCATTCACCAACATTAGCTTGATGTCTTCGCTTTGTGTAGCTCTTTGATGATTTGTCCTTCCTTTCTAAATCCTTGCTTCTCCGGGAGGTTCTTCATTCATAACGATCATCTCTACTCCTTCTCTCTCTTGGTGGTGATTCTTCTCTTCTACTTCTTCTTTTAGGTGAATATTCTCTTCCTTGTAGGGAGTCGTACACTTATTGGAGTAGTGTCTGGGTCTTCCACAATTGTAGCAATTACGTTCACGACTCGAAGATCTTTTGTCATTGTAGGACATTGACTTGGAACTTCTTTCCTTGCTTCTACTCTTGTAGAACTTGTTGAAGTTTTTCACCATTAGGCTCAATTCCTCATTGAAGGTTTGTTTCTCACTTGATGATGTAGGAGCATCACATGAGGCTTTGTAAGCACCAATTTACTTGTTGTGAAGCTCTTCCTTATCCTTCAGTGACATCTCATGAGCAACAATTCTTCCAATGACTTTTGTTGGCTTGAGATCTTTGTAATTGGGCATCATTTGGATCAATGTGCACACGATATCATATTTTCCATCCAAGGCTCTTAGGATCTTCTTGATGATGAATTTATCGGTCATCTCTTCACTTCCTAAGCCTACAATCTCATTTGTGACGAGAGCAAGCCTAGAGTACATTTTAGAGACACCTTCACCATCCTTCATTTTGAACTTGTCAAGTTGACTTTCAAGCGCATCCAATTTGGATTCCTTGACGGAGTCGGTACCTTCATGCATATCAATCAAAGTATCCTAAATTTCCTTTGCATTCTCAAGGCAGCTGATTTTGTTGAATTCTTCAGGGCATAATCCGTTGAAGAGGATATCACAAGCTTGAGCGTTGTATTGCAGCATCTTCAACTCTTCCGTGGTAGCTTCACGGTTCGGTTCTCTCCCATCGAAGAATTCACCTTGCAAGCCAATACAAACAATAGCCCAAACGGCGGGGTTATGTCCAAGAATATGCATTTTCATCTTATGCTTCCAACTAGCAAAATTAGTACCATCAAAGTAAGGACCTCTACGGTGGTAGTTTCCCTCCCTAGACGCCATACTCTCCTACATTGTGAAACCAAGGCTATGATCGCCAAAAGCTATGGAAATCAAGGCAAATGGAGACCAAAGCTCTCATACCAATTGTAGGATCGAAAGTATGTCTAGAGGGGGGGTTAGACTACTTGACCAAATAAAAACTTAACCTTTTCCCAATTTTAGTTCTTGGCAGATTTTAGCAATTTAGCACAAGTCAAGCAATCAAGATATGGTTCAAGCAAGTATGCAAAGAGTATATGAGCAGCGAAAAGTAAAGCATGCAACTTGCAAGAAAGTAAAGGGATGGGATTGGAGTATGCAACGCAATTGGAGACACGGATGTTTTTGGCGTGGTTCCGATAGGTGGTGCTATCGTACATCCACGTGGATGGAGACTTCAACCCACGAAGGGTAACGATTGTGCGAGTCCACGGAGGGCTCCACCCATGAAGGGTACACGAAGAAGCAACCTTGTCTATCCCACCATGGCCATCGCCCACAAAGGACTTGCCTCACTAGGGTAGATCTTCATGAAGTAGGCGATCTCCTTGCCCTTACAAACTCCTTGGTTCAACTCCACAATCTTGTCGGAGGCTCCCAAGAAACACCTAAACAAAAGGTAATAGATGGTGTGTTGATGATGAACTCCTTGCTCTTGTGCTTCAAATGATAGTCTCCCCAACACTCAACTCTCTCTCATAGGATTGGATTGGGTGGAAAGATGATTTGAGTGGAAAGCAACTCGGGGAAGGCTAGAGATCAAGATTCATATGGTTGGATTGGAATATCTTGGCCTCAACACATGAGTAGGTGGTTCTTTCTCAGAAAATGAATGCTGGAAGTGTAGGCATGTTCTAATGGATTTCCTCACGAATGAGGAGTGGGTGGAGCGGTATATATAGCCTCCACACAAAATCTAACCGCTACACACAATTCACCAAACTCGATGGGACCGAGTCAAAAAACTCGGTCGAACCGATTTAGTTCATAATGTGACCGTTAGGCATTTCGGTGGGACCGACACGTCAACTCGGTGGGACCGATATCATTAAGGTTAGGTCATAACATAATCTCGGTTTGATCGATTAGACAAACTCAGTTGGACTGACCTTGGCAATAAGCAAACCAGAGAGTTGGTCAGGCAAACTCGGTGGGACCGATTCGCTCGTCTCAGTGAGACCGAAGTGTTACGAAAAGGAAACAGGGAGTTTGCATTGCAGACTCGGTGGGATCGATCGCTCATCTCGGTTTGACCAAAACGTTACGAAGGGAAACAGAGAGTTTGCAATCCCATCCCGGTGAGACCGAGATCCCTATCGGTGAGACCAAAGTGACTAGGGTTTCTGGCAGTGTCTATGTCAAATGAACTCGGTGGCGCCGGATGGATCAAATCGGTGGGGCCGAGTTTGACTTTTGGTTTGGGACATATGTGGATATGAGAAAGTTGTTGAGGGCTTCGGAGCATATCACTAAGCATTTTGAGCAAGCAAGGCATTAAGCAACACCTCATCCCCTTTTAATAGTATTGGCTTTCCTATAGACTCAATGTGATCTTGGATCACTAAAATAGAAAAAGGCAGAGTCTTGAACTTTAGAGCTTGAGCCAATCTTTTGGCCTTAGCATTTTGAGGGGTCCACATTCCTAATCCATGCCATGCCAATCATTGAAATTTCCTGAAATATTTATCTTGAAATGGCATTGGTTCAATGAGCTATATGTTGTTAATCATTACCAAAACCACCCAGGGATAGTTGCACTTTCAGTTTGGATAAATGGGTTTTCCATGTGGCTTGAATTAATCCGATGAATCTGCAATGTGCTTGTTTTTCATCAACATATTTTACTGATAGCATGCGAACCCTTACTTAACCTGATGACTAACTACCTTATATGTGTTGTAGGGAAACAATGGGAAGCACTGAGGTTTACAATCGAGGTTAGCACGTGCATGGTCCATTGTCTAATAGCACATTATTGTGGAATTGCAGGAACCATTCTAATACTCCGGGTTTTAACAATTTGGTCTTGCACATGTAGGTCCTGTTGTCAGAGGTTTTGACCCACTGTTCGACCCTTTTTGAATATGGGGAAATGAGTTGTCCATGAATATCAATCAAGTCAAGAAACTCAGAAAGATTGTTAGGATAAAGAAATTGGCGACAAAAAACAACAAGATCTTTGTGTGCACAATGAAGAAGACATCAGTTCACTACAAGATGGTACTAACTATTATACCATTGCCTTTTTTATTCCTTTGCCCCATTTCCAATATAGAGAAGATATTTATGCACATCCTTGTTTTCAGGCCTTTCCAAAGCAGTTCACTGATGATTACCTCTCAAACCACCTCTAGGGTTAAGAGGCGAGGAAGGTTTTCATACAACACCCACGGTTCAATATTGAAGTGTTCCTAAAGAGGACGAATGATGGACGGTCAATCATCCACAGGCACTGGCCTAAAGTTGCAAAGACCTTGAACATCAATGAAGGCTCAATATTCGCCTTCCGCTTCAGCAGTTTTCCCGATGAGATGCATCTGTCTATGTACCATCTATGATGCTAATTTCGAAAGGTCGTGTGGAACTTGGTGCTAGTGCAGTTGTGTAATGGGGTAGTTGAGTGCTGAAGCTATCATGTTGTACTCTAATGTATTTTAATTATGAAATCCTGCTTCCTTAATATGGGAATGAAATATATTATGTGTTTAATATGAATGTCAGTTAGATTAATAAATGGATTATTAATAACAGGGCAATTATCCTGCTAATGGCGAATTAGCCTGCTAATTGGTTTTTGCTATTGCAAACGGTTATTGAGAAAATACCATGGGCGATGACCTAAGGCAATGCACACAGTTTATAGGAATAAACCGTGTTGGATCGATGAACAATCACACACAACATTCTATTGAAAACTGTTTGCGTTAGGCCACCTTGTGCAGATGTTTACCGCATAAAAACTGTGTGTGCTGGACAACCTTTGCCACATAGTTTCTTCTACGCACCATGTGTGATGCATTCAATAACGCAAACGATAATTTTTTTAATATTGTGTGCGATGGGAACGCCATCACATATGATTTAACGGGGTATATACGAACCAAAACATTTTGCGGGGACTGACTGTGTGGGATGTACTTACGACCGGAAAAGATTTTGCCTGTATAATTGTTTTTATAGCACTGTTGTATGTATAACCGTATTTTCTTGCTCGCCGGTCGCACACGACCTCATTTTGCCGAGCGTGTGTGCCAGGAGGGCATATCCCTGATGGTTTGTGAGTCGTGTGGGAAGGACCCCCTAATTGCCCACACTCACTAGGTGACGGTTCCGAATGCAGTCGCGGAAAGGGGTTAAAAACGTTTATATAGCACCTCATTGTACCAGTGATTCTACCCCTTCCCTCTCAAAACCCTAGACTGCTCATCCACCGGCGTACCAGAGCCCATTCACTATTGGTGTCGTCCACCTCGTAGGATCTGCTTCTGCGGTCGCATCTACCCCTCCCACCTCCCCTAGAATTAGTAGATTGCTCATCCACCACCATACCCCAGCCCATTCAGTGTCCGCCTTGTCCACGGCACCTGATATGCTTCGTCCGTGCTCTCGTAAACTGCAGCACATCTACATCGGCTCCTTCATACACCGCACCGGAGCTGCTTCGTCCACACCCCCGGAGCCGCCCCACCGATGCCCCCGTCGAGGACCTCTGATCCGCTTCGTCGATACCGTCCTCAACCCTACTGAAGCCACTTCACCAACACCATCCTCAACCCTACCGGAGCAGCTCTGTCGATACCATTCTCAACCCTACTAGAGACACTTTGCCAGTGCCCAAGTCCACGGCCTCAGATCCGCGTCGTCGACACCCTCGTCCAACCTACCGGACTAGCTTTCGACGACCTCGTCCACGGTCGCAGATCTGCATCGTCGACACTATCCTCAACCCAACCACCGAAGCATCTTCACCAACGCCCTTGTCCACGGCCTCAAACCCACTTCGTCCACACTATAGTCCACCCTACGGGAGCCGCTTCACAAACACCCTCCTCCATCATCCTAGATCTCCTTACTGGACCCCGACAGCCAGCGCAGCGTCATCACCCTTTGACGTTTCTAACCTGATTCCCACCGTTTGGCATGATGCCAAGCACCCGTCGTGGCCTAGGTACTTCACCTTTAAACCCGTCCAGCATCACCTACCAGTTGTACTTCAAATATACTAATAGGTCGCTGTTACATGTTATGGAGCTGACAAGAGCTACAAGGAAGATGTTTCTTCTAGATCTAACACCTTGGCCAACCAATATCCTGGATTGAGGCATTGCTATGATCTTGTAAGTGCGTCTTTCTCTTGTATTGTTGTGTGCCTGCCAGCGTGCTTTGCTAGGATTTTCGACCAGTAACCCCTTTGTGCAGCCAATGATTTCCACTACTAGCTGCTAAACTAGAGATGTAGATGTCATACATTACACAAAATCATAGGTGCCATGAAGGAATTCCAGTGCACTAAATTAGGCTCCCTTAGAGTGCCTACAAGTCAAGTACACAGAGTCATGCCTAGTTTATGCGACCCACACAATCGTTAAATTGGTGGTTATGTGCAAGGGATACGCAATGTATTATCATGTAGAGATATCTCAAATTAGTCGTGTCAACTTGCAGATGGGAATGAAAAAGCACAAGATTTCTTAGTACAAGATGTATGTGGCATTTTCATGGAACATCGCAAAAAGGAGGGGTAGAGGTGAGCCTATAAAGCGTGGTATGGTAGGTCATTGCAATCATTATGACATGTTATTTGTATGTTAGTGTTGTTGGTCAGGGTTCATAGAGATAGTTATTTCAAGTCATCCTAAGAAAATAAGCTCCTTTGAATATAAGCTCCAGATAATAAGTCCACCAGTTCTCTTCATTGCCTGCTTTTTCATCTTATATGTGGTATGATCAATGAAAAGTCTAGCTTGCATTATATTTTGTCATTTTGGTGCCCGTATAAAAATTAATTTGACTTGCAAACATCACGAACTGAACCCATTGGAGTAATTAATATGATAATAAGACAAACCATCATTATTTGTTCAAAATGCAAATACAAAGATACCATCTACTTGGCAATATCTACTTTGGTCGATGTCTTCCAAACAGATCCCATTGCCTAAATTTAAATGAAGAACCCATTGCCTAAATTTAAACAAAGAACCATTATTTATAAAAATTCCATGGTCCAAGTGGTTGGTTATTATCATATAGCAGCACCACCTAAAAGCATCATATAGTAGCAGCAGCAGCTCATAGCAATTCATCATATAGTAGCAGAAGCTCGTAGAAATTCATCATATAGTAGCCATAGCTCATTGCAATTCATCATATAATAGCAGCAACTCATAGAAATTCGTCATATAGCAGTAGTAGCCACCGCCGCAGCAGCAACAACTCATAGCAATCCATCAAATAGCAGCAACAACAGCTCATAGCAATTCATCATACAGTTGCAATAGCTAGTAGCTCATAACAATTCATCATATATTTGTAGCAACAGCTCATAGCAATTCATCATATAGCATATCGGGATGAAATTTTGCAGAACATCAGAGGAGATCCTCACCTTGTTCGATGAGCTCATCCCGCAACAACACCTCAAGGCCACGGCCTGGGAGGAGGGGAGGGGGAACGAGGTGCCTTTTGCCGGAGGTGGGGCGTCGGCCGTAGTTGTGCAGCGACCGCCAGAGTTGAGCGTTGGATGGACCATAACGGAACAGTTGCTGGAGACCATGAGAGTGAGGGACAACGCCAGAGGGAGGAGCAGCCGAGGAGATGGGGCCCTACTCATTGGCCATGTATCCTAGCTAGACAGAGCATCGCCAAGGAGCGGGCTAGTTGGGACCTATGGCGGCGGCTCACTGGAGGAACCCTAGCACTGCAGGAAAGGGATTGAGGTAGAGGGAAAGGCGAGAGGAGATGCGAGCGGGCAGGGCAATGAACGCTTGCGTGTTTGTTTTCTTACTTGGGGGGCAGGTGTTGTTGGGGAACGTAGCAGAAATTCAAAAAATTTCCTACGTATCACCAAGATCTATCTATGGAGAGACCAGCAACGAGTAGAAAGGGGAGTGCATCTACATACCCTTGTAGATCGCTAAGCGGAAGCGTTCAAGTGAACGGGGTTGATGGAGTCGTACTCGTCGTGATTCAGATCACCGATGATCCTAGTGCCGAACGGACGGCACCTCCGCGTTCAACACACGTACAGCTCGACGATGTCTCCCACGCCTTGATCCAGCAAGGAGAGAGGGAGAGGTTGAGGAAGACTCCATCCAGCAGCAGCACAACGGCATGGTGGTGGTGGAGGAGCGTGGCAATCCTGCAGGGCTTCGCCAAGCACCTACGGGAGAGGAGGAGGTGTCACGGGAGGGAGGGAGGTGCCAAGGGCTCAGGTATGGATGCCCTCCCTCCCCTCCACTATATATAGGGGCAGGGGAGAGGGGGGAGGCGCAGCCTTGCCCCCTCCTCCAAGGAAGGGGTGCGGCTAAGGAGGGGGGAGGAGTCCATCCTCCCCAAGGCACCTCGGAGGTGCCTTCCCCCTTTAGGACTCTCCCCTTTTTCCTTTATCTTGGCGCATGGGCCTCTAGGGGCTGGTGCCCTTGGCCCATGTAGGCCAAGGCGCACCCCCTACAGCCCATGTGGCCCCCCGGGGCAGGTGGCCCCACCCGGTGGGCCCCCGGGACCCTTCCGGTGGTCCCGGTACAATACCGATGACCCCGAAACTTGTCCCGATGGCCGAAACAGGACTTCCTATATATAAATCTTTACCTCCATCCGGAACTCCTCGTGACGTCCGGGATCTCATCTGGGACTCCGAACAACATTCGGTAACCACATACAAGCTTCCTTTATAACCCTAGCGTCATCGAACCTTAAGTGTGTAGACCCTACGGGTTCGGGAGACATGCAGACATGACCGAGACGTTCTCCGGTCAATAACCAACAGCGGGATCTGGATACCCATGTTGGCTCCCACATGTTCCACGATGATCTCATCGGATGAACCACGATGTCAAGGACTCAATCGATCCCGTATACAATTCCCTTTGTCTAGCGGTATGGTACTTGCCCGAGATTCGATCGTCGGTATACCGATACCTTGTTCAATCTCGTTACCGGCAAGTCTCTTTACTCGTTCCGTAACACATCATCCCGTGATCAACCCCTTGGTCACATTGTGCACATTATGATGATGTCCTACCGAGTGGGCCCAGAGATACCTCTCCGTTTACACGGAGTGACAAAATCCCAATCTCGATTCGTGCCAACCCAACCGACACTTTCAGAGATACCCGTAGTGTACCTTTATAGCCACCCAGTTACGTTGTGACGTTTGGCACACCCAAAGCACTCCTACGGTATCCGGGAGTTGCACAATCTCATGGTCTAAGGAAATGATACTTGACATTAGAAAAGCTTTAGCATACGAACTACATGATCTTGTGCTAGGCTTAGGATTGGGTCTTGTCCATCACATCATTCTCCTAATGATGTGATCCCGTTATCAACGACATCCAATGTCCATGGTCAGGAAACCGTAACCATCTATTGATTGACGAGCTAGTCAACTAGAGGCTTACTAGGGACATGGTGTTGTCTATGTATCCACACATGTATCTGAGTTTCCTATCAATACAATTCTAGCATGGATAATAAACGATTATCATGAACAAGGAAATATAATAATAATCAATTTATTATTGCCTCTAGGGCATATTTCCAACAGTCTCCCACTTGCACTAGAGTCAATAATCTAGTTCACATCGATATGTGATTAACACTCAAGGTCACATCCCCATGTGACTAACACCCAAAGAGTTTACTAGAGTCAATAATCTAGTTCACATTTACCATGTGATTAACACTCGATGAGTTCTGGGTTTGATCATGTTATGCTTGTGAGAGAGGTTATAGTCAACGGGTCTGAATCTTTCAGATCCGTGTGTGCTTTACAAATCTCTATGTCATCTCCTAGATGCAGCTACCACATTCTATTTGGAGCTATTCCAAATAACTGTTCTACTTGGAGCTATACTAAATCGTTGCTCCATTATACGTATCCGGTATCTCCACTCAGAGCTATCCGGATAGGTGTTAAGCTTGCATCGACGTAACCCTTTACGACGAACTCTTTTACCACCTCCATAATCGAGAAAATTCCTTAGTCCACTAGTTACTAAGGATAACTTTGACCGCTGTCCTGTGATCCATTCTTGGATCACTCTTGTACCCCTTGACTAACTCATGGCAAGGCACACTTCAGGTGCGGTACATAGCATAGCATACTGTAGAGCCTACGTCTTAAGCATAGGGGACGACCTTCGTTCCTTTCTCTCTATTCTGCCATGGTCGAGCTTTAAGTCTTAACTTCATACCTTACAACTCAGGCAAGAACTCCTTCTTTGACTGGTCCATCTTGAACACCTTCAAGATCATGTCAAGGTATGTGCTCATTTGAAAGTACTATTAAGCGTTTTGATCTATCCTTATAGGTCTTGATGCTCAATGTTCAAGTAGCTTAATCCAGGTTTTCCATTGAAAACACTTTCCAAATAACCCTATATGCTTTCCAGAAATTCTACGTCATTTCTGATCATTAATATGTCAACAACATATACTCATCAGAAATTCTATAGTGCTCCCACTCACTTCTTTGGAAATACAAGTTTCTCATAAACTTTGTATACACCCAAAATCTTTGATCATCATCAAAGCATACATTCCAACTCCGAGATGCTCACTCCAGTCCTCAGAAGGATTGCTGGAGCTTTGCATACTTATTAGCATATTTCAGGATAGACAAAACCTTCCGGTTATATCACATACAACCTTTCCTCAAGAATCGTCGAGGAAACAATGTTTTGACATCCTATCTGCAAGATTTCATAAATAATGCAGTAATTGCTAATATAATTCCAACAGACTCTTAGCATCGCTACGAGTGAGAAAGTCTCATCGTAGTCAACTCCTTGAACTTGTCGAAAAATCTTAACGACAAGTCGAGCTTTCTCAATGGTGACACTTACCATCATTGTCTGTCTTCCTTTCAAAATCCATATGTACCTAACAGCCTTACGACCATCAAGTAGTTCTTCCAAAGTCTATACTTTGTTTTCATACATGGATCCTCTCTCGGGTTTTATGGCCTTGAGCCATTTATCGGAATCCGGGCCCACCATCGCTTCTCCATAGCTTGTAGGTTCATTGTTGTCTAGCAACATGACTTCCAAGACAGGATTACTGTACCACTCTGAAGTAGTACGTATCCTTGTCACCCTACGAGGTTCGGTAGTGACTTGATCCGAAGTTTCATGATCAATATCATAAGCTTCCACTTCAATTGGTGTAGGTGCCACAGGAACAACTTCCTGTGCCCTGCTACACACTTGTTGAAGTGACGGTTCAATAACCTCATCAAGTCTCCACCATCCTCCCACTCAATTCTTTCGAGAGAAACTTTTCCTCGAGAAAGGACCCGATTCTAGAAACAATCCCTTATTGCTTTCGGATCTGAGACAGGAGGTATACCCAACTATTTTGGGTGTCCTATGAAGATGCATTTATCCGCTTTGGGTTTGAGCTTATCAGCCTGAAACCTTTTCACATAAGCGTCGCAGCCCCAAACTTTTAAGAAACGACAACTTAGGTTTCTCTAAACCATAATTCATACGGTGTCATCTCAACAAAATTATGTGGTGCCCTATTTAAAGTGAATGTGGTTGTCTCTAATGCCTAACCCATGAACGATAGTGGTAACTCGATAAGAGACATCATGGTATGCACCATATCCAATAGGGTGCAACTATGACGTTTGGACACACCATCACACTATGGTGTTCCAGGCTGTATTAGTTGTGAAACAATTTCCACAATGTCTTAATTCTGTGCCAAACTCGTGATTCAGATATTCATCTCTATGATCATATCATAGATCTTTTATCCTCTTGTCACGACGATCTTTCAACTTCACACTGAAATTACTTGAACCTTTCAATAATTCAGACTCGTGATTCATCAAGTAAATATACTCAACATCTACTCGAATCATCTGTGAAGTAAGAACATAACGATATTCACTGCATGCCTCAGCACTCATTGGACTGCACACATCAAAATGTGTTACTTCCAACAAGTTGCTATCTTGTTCCATCTTACTAAAAACGAGGCTTTTCAGTCATCTTGCCCATGTGGTATGATTTGCATGTCCCAAGTGATTCAAAATCAAGTGAGTCAAAACGGTCCATTTGCATGGAGTTTCTTCATGCATATACACCAATAGACATGGTTCGCATGTCTCAAACTTTTCAAAAACGAGTGAGCCCAAAGATCCATCATGTGGAGCTTCTTCATGCGTTTTATACCGATATGACTTACGTGGCAGTGCCACAAGTAGGTGGTACTATCATTACTATCTTTTGGCATGAACATGTGTATCACTACGATCGAGATTTAATAAACCATTCATTTTAGGTGTAAGACCATTGAAGGTATTATTCAAATAAACAGAGTAACCATTATTCTCCTTAAATGAATAACCGTATTGCGATAGACGTAATCCAATCATGTATATGCTCAACGCAAACACCAAATAACAATTATTTAGGTTTAACACCAATCTCTTTGGTAGAGGGAGCGTGCGATGCTTGATCATATCAAGCTTGGAAAAACTTCCAACACATATCGTCAGCTCACCTTTAGCTAGTCTCCGTTTATTTCGTAGCCTTTTGTTTCGAGTTACTAACACTTAGCAACCGAACCGGTATCTAATACCCTGGTGCTACTAGGAGTACTAGCAAAGTACACATTAACACAATGTATATCCAATATACTTCTATCGACCTTGCCAGCCTTCTTATCTACCAAGTATCTAGGGTAATTCTGCTCTAGTGGTTGTTCCCCTTATTACAGAAGCACTTAGTCTCGGGTTTGGGTTTTACCTTGGGTTTCTTCACTAGAGCAGCAGCTGATTTGCCGTTTCATGAAGTATCCCTTCTTTCCCTTGCCCTTCTTGAAACTAGTGGTTTCACCAACCATCAACAATTGATGCTCCTTCTTGATTTCTACTTTCGCGGTGTCAAACATTGCGAATATCTCAAGGATCATCATATATGTCCCTGATATGTTATAGTTCATCACGAAGCTCTAACAGCTTGGTGGCAATGACTTTGGAGAACCATCACTGTCTTATCTGGAAGATCAGCTCCCACTCGATTCAAATGATTGTTGTACTCAGACAATCTGAGCACAAGCTCAACAATTGAGCTTTTCTCCTTAGTTTGCAGGTTAAGAAAGTCATCGGAGGTCTTATACCTCTTGACATGGGCACGAGCCTGAAATCCCAATTTCAGCCCTCAAAACATCTCATATGTTTCGCGATGTTTCAAAAACGTCTTTGGTGCCTCAACTCTAAACCGTTTAACTGAACTATCACGTAGTTATCAAAACGTGTATGTCAGATGTTCGCAACAACCACAGACAACGTTCGAGGTTCAGCACACTGAGCGGTGCATTAAGGACATAAGCCTTCTATGAAGCAATGAGGACAATCCTCAGTTTACGGACCTAGTCCGCATAATTGCTACTATCAACTTTCAACTAATTTTTTCTCTAGGAACATATCTAAACAGTAGAACTATAGCGTGAGCTACGACATAATTTGCAAAAACCTTTTGACTATGTTCATGATAATTAAGTTCATCTTATGAACTCCCACTCAGATAGACATCCCTCTAGTCATCTAAGTGATTACATGATCCGAGTCAAACTAGGCCGTGTCCGATCGTCACGTGAGACGGACTAGTCATCATCGGTGAACATCTTCATGTTGATCGTATCTTCTATACGACTCATGTTCGACCTTTCGGTCTCCGTGTTCCGAGGCCATGTCTGTACATGCTAGGCTCGTCAAGTTAACCCTAAGTGTTTCGCGTGTGTAAATCTGTCTTACACCCGTTGTATGTGAACGTTAGAATCTAACACCCGATCATCACGTGGTGCTTCGAAACACGAACTGTCGCAACGGTGCACAGTTAGGGGAGAACACTTCTTGAAATTGTTGTAAGGGATCATCTTATTTACTACCGTCGTTCTAAGCAAATAAGATGTATAAACATGATAAACATCACATGCAATCAAATAGTGACATGATATGGCCATCATCACTTTGCTCCTTTGATCTCCATCTTCGGGGCTCCATGATCATCATCGTCACCGGCATGACACCATGATCTCCATCATCATGATCTCCATCATCGTGTCTTCATGAAGTTGCCTCGCCAACTATTACTTCTACCACTATGGCTAACGGTTAGCAATAAAGTAAAGTAATTACATGACGTTTAAGTTGACACGCAGGTCACAAATAAATAAAGACAACTCCTATGGCTCCTGTCGGTTGTCATACTCATCGACATGCAAGTCGTGATTCCTATTACAAGAACATGATCAATCTCATACATCACATATATCATTCATCACATCCTTTTTGGCCATATCACATCACATAGCATACCCTGCAAAAACAAGTTAGACGTCCTCTAATTGTTGTTTGCATGTTTTACGTGGCTGCTATGGGTTTCTAGCAAGAACGTTTCTTACCTACGCATGAACCACAACGTGATATGCCAATTGATATTTACCCTTCATAAGGACCCTTTTCATCGAATCCGATCCGACTAAAGTGGGAGAGACAGACACCCGCCAGCCACCTTATGCAACTAGTGCATGTTTGTCGGTGGAACCGGTCTCACGTAAGCGTACGTGTAAGGTTGGTCCGGGCCGCTTCATCCCACGATGCCGCCGAATCAAGATAAGACTAGTAACGGCAAGCATATTGAACAATATCGACGCCCACAACTACTTTGTGTTCTACTCGTGCAAGGAATCTACGCAATAGACCTAGCTCATGATGCCACTGTTGGGGAACGTAGCAGAAATTCAAAAATTTTCCTACGTATCACCAAGATCTATCTATGGAGAGACCAGCAACGAGTAGAAAGGGGAGTGCATCTACATACCCTTGTAGATCGCTAAGCGGAAGCATTCAAGTGAACGGGGTTGATGGAGTCGTACTCGTCGTGATTCAGATCACCGATGATCCTAGTGCCGAACGGACGGCACCTCCGCGTTCAACACACGTACAGCTCGACGATGTCTCCCACGCCTTGATCCAGCAAGGAGAGAGGGAGAGGTTGAGGAAGACTCCATCCAGCAGCAGCACAACGGCGTGGTGGTGGTGGAGGAGTGTGGCAATCCTGCAGGGCTTCGCCAAGCACCTACGGGAGAGGAGGAGGTGTCACGGGAGGGAGGGAGGTGCCAAGGGCTCAGGTATGGATGCCCTCCCTCCCCTCCACTATATATAGGGGCAGGGGAGAGGGGGGAGGCGCAGCCTTGCCCCCTCCTCCAAGGAAGGGGTGCGGCTAAGGAGGGGGGAGGAGTCCATCCTCCCCAAGGCACCTCGGAGGTGCCTTCCCCCTTTAGGACTCTCCCCTTTTTCCTTTATCTTGGCGCATGGGCCTCTAGGGGCTGGTGCCCTTGGCCCATGTAGGCCAAGG
Organism: Triticum dicoccoides; assembly: GCF_002162155.2. Lineage (NCBI taxonomy): Eukaryota > Viridiplantae > Streptophyta > Magnoliopsida > Poales > Poaceae > Triticum > Triticum dicoccoides. The sequence continues at coordinate 457,064,418 of NC_041383.1, forward strand.
CGCACCCCCTACAGCCCATGTGGCCCCCCGGGGCAGGTGGCCCCACCCGGTGGGCCCCCGGGACCCTTCCGGTGGTCCCGGTACAATACCGATGACCCCGAAACTTGTCCCGATGGCCGAAACAGGACTTCCTATATATAAATCTTTACCTCCGGACAATTCCGGAACTCCTCGTGATGTCCGGGATCTCATCCGGGACTCCGGACAACATTCGGTAACCACATACAAGCTTCCTTTATAACCCTAGCGTCATCGAACCTTAAGTGTGTAGACCCTACGGGTTCGGGAGACATGCAGACATGACCGAGACGTTCTCCGGTCAATAACCAACAGCGGGATCTGGATACCCATGTTGGCTCCCACATGTTCCACGATGATCTCATCGGATGAACCACGATGTCAAGGACTCAATCGATCCCGTATACAATTCCCTTTGTCTAGCGGTATGGTACTTGCCCGAGATTCGATCGTCGGTATACCGATACCTTGTTCAATCTCGTTACCGGCAAGTCTCTTTACTCGTTCCGTAACACATCATCCCGTGATCAACCCCTTGGTCACATTGTGCACATTATGATGATGTCCTACCGAGTGGGCCCAGAGATACCTCTCCGTTTACACGGAGTGACAAATCCCAATCTCGATTCGTGCCAACCCAACAGACACTTTCAGAGATACCCGTAGTGTACCTTTATAGCCACCCAGTTACGTTGTGACGTTTGGCACACCCAAAGCACTCCTACGGTATCCGGGAGTTGCACAATCTCATGGTCTAAGGAAATGATACTTGACATTAGAAAAGCTTTAGCATACGAACTACATGATCTTGTGCTAGGCTTAGGATTGGGTCTTGTCCATCACATCATTCGCCTAATGATGTGATCCCGTTATCAACGACATCCAATGTCCATGGTCAGGAAACCGTAACCATCTATTGATTAACGAGCTAGTCAACTAGAGGCTTACTAGGGACATGGTGTTGTCTATGTATCCACACATGTATCTGAGTTTCCTATCAATACAATTCTAGCATGGATAATAAACGATTATCATGAACAAGGAAATATAATAATAATCAATTTATTATTGCCTCTAGGGCATATTTCCAACAGGTGTGTCGCGGGCGTGGGTAATGGCATTTTGAGTGTAATATAGGTAGACAACAGAGTCATTTCGCTATTCCCCTTCCCTTCAATTTTAAGTGCGCTTCTATGGGAATCATCCCCAAGCTTTTTGTCATTGTGAAGGAATTAGTGGAGGACATAAGTTAAGCCCAAGCCCATAACTCAAAAATGAGTTCTTTACATCTTTTATGGCTAATTTTGACAATATGCTCTCAAGTGGTGGAATAGAACTGACCCTTAACCTGCAATTCAATTGTGCATGCAATGATGAATCACTCTTGCCTACTATAGTGTAGATTTAGGCATCATACATGGCATAACCTAATACATGTGCATTTCATTATAGAATCTGAAATATGCAATGTTTTTGTTAGTTCATACGTTGCACATGATGTTTAAATGCGTCCTAAATCTGGTCAGTCAAGTGATGGTCTTTAAGCCTCCTTCTATGCTTGTTTTCTTTATATGTAATTCAGTGTTGTGCAAGAGATGCTCATGCATGTGTTCAATTGCTTGTTTGTATTAGCCAGCCATACAGAACTGTTTGCTTTCATTACTTGCTGCTCTTGACCTAACAGAGCTTGTCAACGAATTAAACACTGAGGGTTGCTGTAGTGGGGCCTTGTATAACTCATAGGTGACACAAAGGTTGGGTGTACACTAAACTAGGCTCTCCAAGAGTATCTGGGGGTCCAGTTTGAAGGTACGCCTAGTTTTTACATAGCGCACACATAGTAAATGCCCATTTGAGTGTGTGCAAGAGATGTGGCATGTTTGATTATGTGATGTCGTTTTGTTATAAACTCATGCTTTGGTGTTGTTCAAAGACTGAAATGTATGCATATTTATCTTCCATGTAAGGAGACCAGTAACTGGTTTGTGTCATGTTGTAGAGGGGGTGCAATGAAGCAAAGATTCAGGATTTCCAAGTACAAGACATTAGGAAGGAGCCCTGCAAGAGAAGGAGGAGCAATGTTGAGCCTGTACAACTAGTTATGGTAAGTCACTGTATTACAATTACCAGGACATCCTATTTGTCTAACATTGTGCTTGCCTATGGTTCTTCACCTGTAACCCAGTCATTGGGCCATTGATTAATACTCCCTCCGCTCACTACTATAAGATGTTCTAACTTTTTTTAAATCAGATATATATAAACACATTTTAATGTGTCAGTTCACTCATTTCAGTATGGATGTAGTCTACATTTAAATAACTAAAACATCTTATATTAGTGAACAGTGAGAAACTCCTTCCTGCTATGGTAGAGTTCTCGATGTCATAAACGTTATAACCAAATGCATGTTCACATCATTAGCTTCCCTATCATTACTAGGATCTTGATTACATACTAGTTGAGATACTTCATAGGGGGCAAACAATGTTACATTACTTATTCCATTAGATAGATGATACATCAGTTGATTCAACTGTAGCTAGGCAAAGGATGCTATTGAGGCGTGCATGTATGCATGCTGCCAACTCAATAGTTCAATTGCTTGTTTGCTTCAGGCATAGTTAAATTGCTCTTTTCAATTGCTTTATTTGTCCTCAGATAATGAGATGCCCAAACAATGATGCCAGATGTAGGGTTATAACTATTTGTTGACATAATTAAATGCCTTACCATTTCATTATTCTGGCGAAGTGTGCCTGAAGCTTTTGAAGTCTATTAACTATCTATTAATGCATCAGGCTTACAATCTAGTTTATACGAGGCTAATGATTGCATAGTTTTGCTTGTTGTAGTAGGTTTGTGTGAATCCTCTGTAGTTCATTATGCTCCCTAAGACTTTGTAACATGGCACACAATGTTCCAGCTAGTTAATACGAGCTACAAAATGGCTAACTGCTTGCTTACTTATACGCAAGATATACATAATGTTCAGTAGCTATGCGTGGTCCAAATTTTCAACCTGTCTGTGTTTTGGATTTGGCCCCAACATAATGCTCCTTTGGTGAGCTACGAGAGACCTTTGTACGCGGGCTACAGAGACTACCATTTTTCATAATGTTTAAAATATCACATGCATATGCTTCATGATGTGTGCATTATTGTTAGTCCTGTTTTGCAATGTACAAGATAGTATGTCTTTCTTGCTTCACTGTTGTAATTATATTTTTACCCTAGTCATGTTTACTTATAGAAACATTTCAGGATGAAGTGACATCAACAAAAAGATCTCAGAGTAGTGCAGCATGGCCGTTACCAAATGATTATGGATTGGAACTAGAATGTGTTGATGTTCCAGAGCATCAACTAGAGGTGGCAAGACAACATGCATATGAGTCCCAACATGTAATCAACACGTTGAGACTGGCGGTGCAGATATCAGATGCACAAGTCAAAAAAACGAAACAAGACACTAAGGTAACCACAAAGGAATTGGAGATTTTGCAGACTGAAATTTGTGCTATCTCAATCCGGCCAATCCTATTTTCTGAAGAGATTATAGTTCAAATGTTAAGTTATGTTGATGCGCGTCCATGATGTATGAGTTTTATTTGCCCAGTGTATGTAATTTGTTGTTTGTATGCTTTATTATCACTGGTGGCGAACTATGATGCCCAGTGGGTAATCTGTTGTAATTTCTTTATTGTATAGTGTAGGATTATTCTTCATTTTATGCCTCAATCTATGTATTGTATAGTGTAGGTTTTTTAGAGGGCATAGTATATAGTAGGATAATTCTTTATATGTGCTATCGTTGAAAGGGGGGCCAACACGCCCAAACATTACCTGGACACCATCCGAAGTGGGTAGTCAAACTGGGCCTTAATTGGGTTGGTTAACTAATTAGTTAGTGGATTCTAATCTATGTGGGCTCATAATGGCCTACATGGCCCAATCAACTAGGCCCATTACAATTAGTAGATTTTGGCCTAGAATGTGGGCCCATCGCAATAAGGGCACCCGACCGCAAAAGCTCAATAAGGCCGCAGTAATGGAAATGGCCCGCTGGCCTCTAGTAGGTTGAAATAAGCATCATTTTTGTCTCGGCTCATTTCCATATCGATCCATTAAGAGGCCTAAAGCCTTTTGGGCCAAAAGAGGCCCATTGTACAACATAGGCTTTTAACAGCCAAAAGTCGGGGCAGGCTTGAATTGTGCCATGGAGAATGTGGGCCGCTAATGGACCCAAAGTGATGTTGGACCATCAAAGGCCCAATTGTTGTGCAGGTCGTTACCAGGCCGAAAGACACAGTGGGCTAGAAATTGGCCCAACTACAAAACGGGCCGAGATCAGGCTAAAAGATGTACCGGCGGGATATTGGCCCATCTCTATAATGGGATGATAATAGGCCGAAAGAAGCTCGAGCCTCAATTGAGCCCAAAAATGGCGGGCTGTTAACGTGCTAGAACTGACGATGGGCCGGAATGGTGTCAAATCTATAATGGGCCTTTGACGGTCTGATTTTGCGTAAGTTGTATGGGCCATGGTTGTTAATGGGCTAGACGCAAGTAGGTTGGTAATAGGCCGGCCCGCTTATTCTGACAGGCCGGCCCACTTATTTTGTTAGGCCTGGCCTTTTAACCTAAATGGGCCACTGTTGGGTCGTGCCACGTGCCGACGTATCATTGGCGCCTCCTGTCCATTGGACGGCTGACATTTGTCACAGCGCGGAGCTGACACGTGGTTCCTTTAGCCAATGAGAATTTTACACTTGGAAAATCGCCATTGGTCTGGGTTGTTAACGGGTTATCGGATCCAAAACTAGACCCGAGAGCTTAACCGCGACCTGTTATGGGGGATGCCATGTGTCGGTTACTCTTGACGAAACCACTTCCATGATGCGTCGTTTATCGTCATGGAAGTTGACACTTCTGTGATAATAATTTGAGTTTTGTCATGGAACACTTCTACGACAGCACAAGTATGACTATCTTGATTCTGGCATAAAATTGTCATGGATGTACATGCATGACAGAAATCGTGACCTAATACGTCTCCAATGTATTTATAATTTTTGATTGTTCCATGCTATTATATTATATGTTCTGGATGTTTTATATGCATTATCATTTTTTCGGACTAAACTATTAACCTAGTGCCCAGTGCCAGTTGTTGTTTTTTCCTTGTTTTTGGCTTTTTCAGAAAGGAATATCAAACGGAGTCCAAACGGAATAAAACTTTCGCAATGATTTTTCTGGGACCAGGAGACACTCGTAGGACTTGGAGATGAAGTTAGAGGAGTCCCGAGGCGACGACAAGCCTCAGGGGTGCGCCATAGGGGGCGCCCCTGGCTTGTGGGTCCCACGAGAGTCCTCCAACCCTAATCTTTGGCCTATAAATTCAGAAATATTCTCAAACCACCAAAAGCGTCCACGAAAATACTTTTCCACCACCGCAAGGCTCTGACCTCGCGAGATCCCATCTTGGGGCCTTTTCCGGCACCCTGTCGGAGGGGGATTCGATCATGGAGGTCTTCTACATCAACCCTATTTCCCTTTCGATGAAGTGTGAGTAGTTTACCACAAACCTACGGGTCCATAGCTTGTAGCTAGATGGCTTCTTCTCTCTTTTTGATCTTCAATACAATGTTCTCCTCGATGTTCTTGGAGATCTATCCAATGTAATATTCTTTTGTGGTGTGCTTGTCGAGATCCGATGAATTGTGAATTTATGATCAGATTATCTATGAAAATTATTTGAATCTTCTCCGGATTCTTATATGCATGATTAAGTATCTTTCGAGAGAAGCCTCTAGTGAAACTATGGCCCCCGGGTCTATTTTCCATCTTATATTTTCATATCTATAAACTAAAAAACCCAAAAATACCTCACTTAGTTTTGTTCACTTTTATTTTATTTTACGTTTTAGTAATCTTTTATATCTATCTCTATCAGATCTCATCCTAGCAAGTGATCGTAAAGGGATCGACAACCCCTTTATCGCGTTGGATGCAAGTGTTTGATTGTTTGTGCAGGTGCATAGATTGGAGACTTGCTTGTACCTCCTATTGGATTGATACCTTGGTTCTTAATCTGAGGGAAATACTTATCTCTACTTTGTTGGATCACCCTTTCCTCTTCAAGGGAAAAGACAACGCAAGCTCAAGAAGTAGCATGACCTACTATGACAAACATGTATCATCCCGGAAGTGTTTTTTTTATAGTGTTTACTTTTGTAGGTGTGATAACGAGCCCGTTACCAATAATACTATTGTAGCATTACTTTGAGTGATACTTGATAGATCCTCAATCTTTGGAAAAGGTAACTTTGGTATTGTTTTCTCATTTCCTACTCACCACCACTTGACTATTATGGATAGGCCAATCACTTTGGCAAACCCACTCTTCGAGGATCAAGATGAAGTGCACGACTACATCACCAAAAATCATATCTTCGGCGTTCAACGAGCTCTACATCAAGAAAGTGAAGCTTTGGTTGACCGCATCAAGCAACTCGCCACTGACCTTCGTCAATCGAAAGCAAGGTACCGAGACTATCTTGGCGCCAAGATATCCACACAAATGGAAGAATTTCGTCACATGATGGTCAACCGCGCGTCATCCACAACATCTTCATCAAGAAGGCACCTCTCAAGTCGATACTCTATGGACTCTTCTTCTGATGCAAGTCTTCCATGAGTTCGTTCTCATAGTAGAGACGACCATCAAGATCGCAAGGCTCCACAAAATCCATTCCATGGCAATGGTTTGCAAGACCGTATTCGAGAGCGCGAACAACTTCGTCGCCAAGAACAAGGTGCCAGGGAACAAGAGCAAGCCCCACGACGCCAACGCCAAGACAACCAAGACAGTGATGCACTACAACAAGAGGAACAACGCCATGAGGAGTAAGTGCTTGAAGCGCAACATGCACTCCGAGAGGCCACTCGTGTCGTTGACGAGCGCAACTGTCGAGTGCGTGAACAAGAAGAAGTGCTTTGTCAAGAGATACAAGATGAAGACACTCGTCTTGAGGAGCACCAAGAAAGGAGGAACCGGGCACGAAACCCCCTTCCTCAATGTCAAGCCAAACATGAGGAGCAAGAGTTTGAAGACACCCCCTCCAAGACAAGATCGACTACACCATCGTCACTGTGATGAAGGACAACGCTACATCAAGCTCAAGTTCACCATGCCCAAGTTCTCGAAAAGCACCGATCCCAAAGAATATCTCTCATGGGCATTGAAGGTCGACAAGATATTCCACCTTCACAATTATGAAGAGGAGAAGAAAATCGCCATGGCCTCCCTCGAGTTCCAGGACTATGTCCTCATTTTGTGGGAGAAAGTGATCGAGCGGCAAAGGGAGAAAGGTGAACCACCCATCATGACTTGGAATCAAATGATGGATGTCACGAGAGCTTGTGTCGTGCCTACACACTATAGCCTCGATCTCTTCAAGAAGTTGCAAATTCTCAATCAAGGCACGGAGACGGGGGAAGAATACTACCAAGAAATGGAGATTGCCATGATATGAGCCAATGTCAAGGAAGATGACAAGCAAACTATGGCTCTCTTCTTGAATGGCCTCAACCATCCTATCAAGAAAATTACGGATTTCCAACCGTACTCCAACCTACTCGAGCTAGTGCACCAAGTGACCAAGGCGGAGCGACAAGTGCAAGATGACTCCAAATATGCCAAGTACTCTTCCAAGACCTATGGATCATATAATCAAGCTTCAACAACTTCGACGCCTTCTACTACGACAAAAGGTTCTCCAAGCACCAGTGCCAAGTCAAGCTACAAGAAACCTATGACATCTTTGAGTCATCCTCCTACAAGCAACTTCAAGCCACAGGCTTCTTCCTTGACTACTCCAACGAACGAGACCAAGCCAAGTTTCATCAAATGTTTCACTTGCCAAGGTCGTGGACACAAGATATTTGATTGCCCCACACGGTGCACCATGATAGCTAATGATGACAACACTTAAGATTCCATGGAAGCACTTGAGCACGTGGCCATGCACCATCAAGTGAATGAACATGAAGACGATCAAGTCTTTTGCAACAATGATTCGAGCCCCACTCTCGTTGTCTCCAAGGTCTTGACACTTCAACAACAAAAAGACAAGACCAAAGTTACCACATATTCCACACCAAAGTGGGCATACAAGGACGCTCCGTCAAGGTCATCATTAACGGCGGAAGTTGCCATAATTTGGCAAGTGAAGAATTAGGCTCCAAGCTACAATTGGTCAAGAAGAAGCATCCCCGCCCCTACAAGGTACAATGGCTAAGCTAAGATGTTGAACCTGGCCTTCAAGAGAGAGACTAAACACAAGGATATCATCAAAGTATACGACAACACAAATGCCAATATATTTTTGAAGGACATAATGCATCACACTCATAAATGTGCTAGGTGCTTCGGATAAGCCCATAGGCATGACCAACCATTCATATAAGCCAAATTTGGTTTGGAAAGTCGTTTTCCATTCATCGCCCTCTTGTATGCGAATTTGATGGTCACCACTTTTAAGATCATTTTTTGAGAAAATGATGGCTCCACTAAGTTCATCTAGCATGTCATCTAGGCGTGGAATGGGGTGACGATACCGAACGATGACATCATTAATGGGATAACAATTGGAGTGCATGCAGAAACTACCGTCTTTCTTAGTCGCAAGTATGACTAGAACGGCAGATGGGCTAAGGCTCTTGCATACATACCTGTTCTCCATGAGGTGTTGCACTTCCCTTTGTATCTCTTTAGTCTCGCTGGGTTTGACGGGATACGGTGCCTTGCTTGGTAGAGGTGCATCAGGGATGAGGTTGATGCAGTGCTCGATTCCGTGCAAAGGAGGTAGTCCAGGAGGTAGCTCATCGGGAAACACATCTTTGAATTCCTGCAATAGATGAGACAAAACCAGAGGAAGATGTTGTGAAGTATTAGTCCTCAATGCTTCATCTTTGCACACAAGTACAATGTGAAGTACACTCAATGGGATCTCACTCACATCCCTCAGATCTCTTTTGGTGGCTAAAATCACTAAGTTTTTCTTGTCGCTCATTGTGGAGTCACTCAGTTTTGGCTTGTGGCGCTCACTCTCTTTTTGGTGGTTCACTCTCTCACTAGTCTCCCCATGATGGCTCGATGCTTTCTTGTCGGTGATCACTTGACTTAGCGACATGGGTTATATCACATACTCCTTGCCCTTCATCTTGAACCTATAGTGATTGGTCCGTCCGTTGTGGGTGACGACGCAGTCGAATTGCCAAGGTCTTCCTAAGAGGAGATGGCACACTGCTACTTCTTGAGCTTGCGTTGATTTTTCCCTTGGAGAGGAAAGGGTGATGCAGCAAAGTAGAGATAAGTATTTCCCTAAGTTAAGAACCAAGGTATCAATCCAGTAGGAGGTACAAGCATGTACCCAATAGATGCACATGCACAAACTAACAAACACTTGCACACAATGCGAAAAAGGGGTTGTCAATCCCTTCACGGTCACTTGTAAGAGTGAGATCTGATAGAGATAGATATAAAAGATAAGTAAAAGTGTTAAATAAAGTAAATATAAATAAATTTCAGCAAGATATTTTGGGTTTTTGGTTTTATAGATCTTAAAATAATATGATAGGAAATAGGCCCGGGGGCCATAGGTTTCACTAGAGGCTTCTCTCTTAAAGAAAGTATACGTTGGGTAAACAAATTACTGTTGAGCATGTTGGGTAACGTAGTAATTTCAAAAAAAAACCTACGCACATGCAAGATCATGGTAATGCATAGCAACGAGAGGGGAGAGTGTTGTCCACATACCCTCGTAGACCGAAAGCGGAAGCGTTATCATAACGTGGTTTATGTAGTCGTACTTCTTCACGATCCGACCGATCAAGTACCGAACGTACGGCACCTCCGAGTTTAGGACACGTTCAGCTCGATGACGTCCACGAACTCCGATCCAGCAGAGCTTTGCGGGAGAGTTTCGTCAGCATAACGACGTGATGACGGTGTTGATGATGCTACCGACGCAGGGCTTCGCCTAAGCACCACTACGATATTACCGAGGTGGAATATGGTGGACGGGGGCACCACACACGGCTAAGAGATCCATGATCAATTGTTGTGTCTAGAGGTGCCCCCCTGCCCCCGTATATAAAGGAGCAAGGGGGGAGGCGGCCGGCCAAGGGGGAGGGGGCGCCAAGGGGGGAGTCCTACTCCCACCGGGAGTAGGACTCCTCCTTTCCTTGTAGTAGTAGGAGAAGGGGGAAAGGGAGAGAGAGAGAAGAAAGGAAAGGGGAGCGCCTCCCCCTCCTTGTCCAATTCGGACTAGAGGGGAGGGGGGGCGGCCTGCCCTAGCCGCCCCTCTCTTCTCCACTAGGGCCCATGAGGCCCACTAAACCCCCCCGGGGGGTTCCGGTAACCCCCGGTACTCCGGTATATGTCTGAAACCTCCCGAAACACTTCCGGTGTCCGAACATAGTCATCCAATATATCGATCTTTACGTCTCGACCATTTTGAGACTCCTCGTCATGTCCGTGATCATATCCGGGACTCTGAACTACCTTCAGTACATCAAAACACAAAAACTCATAATACTGATCGTCACCGAACTTTAAGCGTGTGGACCCTACGGGTTCGAGAACAATGTAGACATGACCGAGACACATTTCCGGTCAATAACCAATAGCGGAACCTGGATGCTCATATTGGTTCCCACATATTCTACGAAGATCTTTATCGGTCAAACCGCATAACAACATACGTTGTTCCCTTTGTCATCGGTATGTTACTTGCCCGAGATTCGACCATCGGTATCTCAATACCTAGTTCAATATCGTTACCGAAAAGTCTCTTTACTTGTTACGTAATGCATCATCCTGCAACTAACTCATTAGCTACATTGCTTGCAAGGCTTATAGTGATGTGCATTACCTAGAGGGCCTAGAGATACCTCTCCGACAATCGAAGTGACAAATCCTAATCTCGAAATACGTCAACTCAACAAGTACCTTCGAAGACACATGTAGAGCACCTTTATAATCACCCAGTTACTTGTGACGTTTGGTAGCACACAAAGTGTTGCTCCGGTATTCGGGAGTTGCATAATTTCATAGTCATAGGAACATGTATAAGTCATGAAGAAAGCAATAGCATCATACTAAATGATCAAGTGCTAAGCTAACGGAATGGGTCAAGTCAATCACATCATTCTCTAATGATGTGATCCCGTTCATCAAATGACAACTCATGTCTATGGCTAGGAAACTTAACCATCTCTGATTAACGAGCTAGTCAAGTAGAGGCATACTAGTGACACTCTGTTTGTCTATGTATTCAGACATGTACTAAGTTTTTGGTTAATACAATTCTAGCATGAATAATAAACATTTATCATGATATAAGGAAATATATAAATAACAACTTTATTATTGCCTATAGGGCATATTTCCTTTAGTCTCCCACTTGCACTAGAGTCAATAATCTAGTTCACATCACCATGTGACTTAACACCAATATTCACATATGTATGTGATTAACACCCATAGTTCACATCGTCATGTGACCAACACCCAAAGGGTTTACTAGAGTCAATAATCTAGTTCACATCGCTATGTGATTAGCACCCAAAGAGTGCTAAGGTATGATCATGTTTTGCTCATGAGAGAAGTTTAGTCAACGAGTCTGTCACATTCAAAGCCGTATGTACTTTGCAAATATTCTATGTCTGCAATGCTCTGCACTGAGCTACTCTAGCTAATTGCTCCCACTTTCAATATGTATCCAGATTGAGACTTAGAGTCACCTGGATCAGTGTCAAAGCTTGCACCAATGTAACTCTTTACGAAGAACTCTTTTATCACCTCCATAATCGAGAAACATTTCCTTAGTCCTTACTAAGGATATTCTTGACCGCTGTCCAGCTACTCCTAGATCAAAATTGTACTCCCTTTCCATACTCAGAGCAAGTATACAATAGGTCTGGTACACAGCATAGCATACTTTATAGAACCTATGGTTGAGGCATAGGGAATGATTTTTCATTCTCTTTCTATTTTCTGCCATGGTTGGGTTTTGAGTCTTACTCAACTTCACACCTTGCAACACAGGCAAGAACTCCTCCTTTGACTGTTCCATTTTGAACTACTTCAAAAATCTTACCAAGGTATGTACTCATTGAAAAATCTTATCAAGCATCTTGATCTATCTCTATAGATATTGATGCTCAATGTGTAAGCAGCTTCACCGAGGTCTTTCTTTGAAAAACTCTTATTCAAGTATCCTTTTATGCTACCCAGAATTTCTATATCATTTCCAATCAACAATATGTCATCTACATAAAGTTTTAGAAATGCTACAGAGCTCCCACTCACTTTCTTGTAAATACAGGCTTCGCTGCAAGTCTGTATAAAACTATATGCTTTGATCAACTCATCAAAGCGTATGTTCCAACTCCGAGATGCTTGCACCAGTCCATAAATGGATCACTGGAGCTTGCACACTTTGTTAGCACCTTTAGGATATGACAAAACCTTCTGGTTGCATCATATACAACTCTTCTTTAATAAATCCATTAAGGAATGCAGTTTTGACATCCATTTGCTAGATTTCATAAAATGTGGCAATTGCTAACATGATTCGGACAGACTTAAGCATCGATACGAGTGAGAAAATCTCATCGTATTCAACACCTTGAACTTGTCGAAAACTTTTTGCGACAAGTCGAGCTTTGTAGATAGTAACACTACTATCAGCGTCTGTCTTCCTCTTGGGATCCATTTATACAATATGGCTTGCCGATCATCGAGCAACTCCACCAAAGTCTACACTTGGTTCTCATACATGGATCCCATCTCAGATTTCATGGCCTCAAGCCATTTCGCAGAATCTGGGCTCATCATCGCTTCCTCATAGTTCGTAGGTTCATCATGGTCTAGTAACATGACTTCCAGAACAGGATTACTGTACCACTCTGGTGCGGACTGTACTTTGGAAGACCTACGAGGTTCTGTAGTAACTTAATCTGAAGTTTCATGATCATCATCATTAGCTTCCTCACTAATTGGTGTAGGAATCACTGGAACTGATTTCTGTGATGAACTACTTTCCAATCCGGGAGAAGGTACAATTACCTTATCAAGCTCTACTTTCCTCCCACTCACTTCTTTCAAGAGAAACTCCTCTAGAAAGGATCCATCTTAGCAACGAATATCTTGCCTTTGGATCTGTGATAGAAGATGTACCCAACAGTTTCCTTTGGGTATTCTATGAAGACCCACTTCTTCGATTTGGGTTCGAGCTTATCAGGTTGAAACTTTTTCACATAAGCATCGCAACCCCAAACTTTAAGAAACGACAACTTTGGTTTCTTGCCAAACAACAGTTCATAAGGCGTCCTCTCAACGGATTTTAATGGTGCCCTATTTAAAGTGAATGCAGTTGTCTCTAATGCATAACCCAAAACTATAGTGGTAAATCGGTAAGATACATCATAGATCGCACCATATCCAATAAAGTGCGGTTATGACGTTCGGACACACCATAACACTGTGGTGTTCCAGGTGGCGTGAGCTGTGAAACTATTCCACATTGTTTTATAAGAAGGCCAAACTCGTAACTCAAATATTCTCCTCCACGATTAGATCGTAGAAACTTTTATTTTCTTGTTACGATGATTCTCCACTACACTCTGAAATTCTTTGAACTTTTCAAATGTTTCAGAATTGTGTTTCATTTAAGTAGATATACACATATCTGCTTAAATCATCTGTGAAGGTATGAAAATAACGATACCCGCCACGAGCATCAACACTCATTGGACCACATACATCGGTATGTATTATTTCCAATAAGTCACAAGCTCGTTCCATTGTTCCGAAGAATGGAGTTTTAGCCATCTTGCCCATAAGGCATGGTTCGCAAGCATCAAATGATTCATAATCAAGTGATTCCAAAAGTCCATCTTTATGGAGTTTCTTCATGCGCTTTACACCGATATGACCCAAACGGTAGTGCCACAATTTTGGCATCAATATTATGAATATGTGTATCACCATGATCAAGATTCAATAAACCATCAACATTGGGTGTATGACCATAGAAGGTTTTATTTATGTAAACAAAATAACAATTTATTCTCTGTCTTACATGAATAATTGTATCGCAATAAACATGATCTAATCATATTTATGCTCAACGCAAACACCAAATAACATTTATTTAGGTTCAACACTAATCTCAAAAATATAGGGAGTGTGCGATGATGATCATATCAATCTTGGAACCACTTCCAACACACATCATCACTTCACCCTCAACTAGTCTCTGTTTATTCTGTAACTCCTGTTTCGAGTTACTAATCTTAGCAACCGAACAAGTATCAAATACCCAGGGGTTACTATAAACACTAGTAAGATACACATCAATAACATGTATATCAAATATACCCTTGTTCACTTTGCCATCCATCTTATCTACCAAATATTCAGGGCATTTCCACTTCCAGTGACCATTTCCTTTACAGTAGAAGCACTCAGTTTCAGGCTTTGGTCCAGCTTTGGGCTTCTTCGCGGGACTGACAACTTGCTTGCCATTCTACTTGAAGTTCCCTTTCTTTCCCTTTAACCTTTTCTTGAAACTAGTGGTCTTGTCAATCATCACTTGATGCTCTTTCTTGATTTCTACCTTCGTTCAATTCAGCATCACGAAGAGCTCGGGAATCGTTTTCGTCATCCCTTGCATACTATAGTTCATCATGAAGTTCCAGTAACTTGGTGATGGTGACTAGAGAACTCTATCAATCACTATCTTATCTGGAAGATTAACTCCCACTTGATTCAAGCAATTGTAGTACCCAGACATTCTGAGCACATGCTCAGTGCTTGAGCTATTCTCCTTCATCTTTTAGCTATAGAACTTGTTAGAGACTTCATATCTCTCAACTCGGGTATTTGCTTGAAATATTAACTTCAACTCATGGAACATCTCATATGGTCCATGACGTTCAAAACGTCTTTGAAGTCCCGATTCTAAGCTGTTAAGCATGGTGCACTAAACTGTCAAGTAGTCATCATATTGAGCTAGCCTAACGTTCATAATGTCTGCATCTGCTCTTGCAATAGGTCTGTCACCTAGCGGTGCATCAAGGACATAATTCTTCTGTGCAGCAATGAGGATAAACCTCAGATCACGGACCCAGTCTGTATCATTGCTACTATCATCTTTCAACTTAGTTTTCTCTAGGAACACATATAAAACACAGGGAAGCAACAACGCGAGCTATTGATCTACAATGTTATTTGCAAAATACTATCAGGACTAAGTTCATGATAAATTAAAGTTCAATTAATCATATTACTTAAGAACTCCCACTTAGATAGACATCCCTCTAATCATCTAAGTGATCACGTGATCCAAATCAACTAAACCATGTCCGGTCATCACGTGAGATGGAGTAGTGTTCAATGGTGAACATCACTATGTTGATCATATCTACTATATGATTCACGCTCAACCTTTCGGTCTCCAATGTTTCGAGGCCATATCTGCATATGCTAGGCTCGTCCAGTTTAACTCGAGTATTCTGCGTGTGCAAAACTGGCTTGCACCCATTGTAGATGAACGTAGAGCTTATCACACCCGATCATCATGTGGTGTCTCGGCACGAAGAACTTTGGCAACGGTGCATACTCAGGGAGAACACTTTTACCTTGAAATTTAGTGAGAGATCATCTTATAATGCTGTCGTCAATCAAATCAAAATAAGATGTATAAAAGATAAACATCACATGCAATCAAAATATGTGACATGATATGGCCATCATCATCTTGTGCCTTTGATCTCCATCTCCAAAGCATCATCATGATCTCCATCGTCACTGGCATGACACCATGATCTCCATCATCTTGATCTATACCAATGTGTCGTCACATGGTCGTCTCGCCAGCTATAGCTCTTGCAACTATTGCTATCGCATAGCAATAAAGTAAAGCAATTATTTGGCGCTTGCATCTTATGCAATAAAGAGACAACCATAAGGCTTCTGCCAGTTGCCGATAACAAAACATGATCATCTCATACAACAACTTATATCTCATCACGTCTTGACCATATCACATCACAACATGCCCTGCAAAAACAAGTTAGACGTCCTCTACTTTGTTGTTGCAAGTTTTACGTGGCTGCTACGGGCTGAGCAAGAACCGTTCTTACATACGCATCAAAACCACAATGATATTTTGTCAAGTTAGTGCTGTTTTAACCTTCACAAGGACTGGGCGTAGCCACACTCAGTTCAACTAAAGTTGGAGAAACAGACACCCGCCAGCCACCTGTGTGCAAAGCACGTCGGTAGAACCAGTCTCGCGTAAGCGTACACGTAATGTTGGTCCGGGCCGCTTCATCCAACAATACCGCCAAACCAAAGTATGACATGCTGGTAAGCAGTATGACTTGTATCGCCCACAACTCACTTGTGTTCTACTCGTGCATATAACATCTACGCATAAACTTGGCTCGGATGCCGCTGATGGGTAACGTAGTAATTTCAAAAAAATTCCTGCGCACACGCAAGATCATGGTAATGCATAGCAACGAGAGGGGAGAGTGTTGTCCACGTACTCTCGTAGACCGAAAGCGGAAGCGTTAGCACAACGTGATTGATGTAGTCGTATGTCTTCACGATCCAACCGATCAAGTACCGAACGTACGGCACCTCCGAGTTCAACACACGTTCAGCTCGATGACGTCCCACAAACTCCGATCCAGTAGAGCTTTGAGGGAGAGTTCCATCAGCACGAAGGCATAATGACGGTGTTGATGATGCTAACGAAGCAGCGCTTCGCCTAAGCACTGCTACAATATTACAGAGGTGGAATATGGTGGAGGGGGGCACCGCACATGGCTAAGAGATCAATGATCAATTGTTATGTCTAGAGGTGCCCCATGCCCCCGTATATAAAGGAGCAAGGGGGGAGGCGGCCGACAAAGGGGGAGGGCGCGCCAAGGGGGGACTCCTACTCCCACCACGAGTAGGACTCCTCCTTTCCTTGTAGTAGTAGGAGAAGGGGAAAAGGGAGAGAGAGAGAGGAAGGAAAGGCGTGCGCCGCCCCCCCCCCCCTCCTTGTCCAATTCGGACTAGAGGGGGAGGGGGCGCGCAGCCTGCCCTGGCCGCCCCTCCTCTTCTCCACTATGGCACATGAGGCCCACTAAACCCCCTGGGGGGTTCCGGTAACCCCCCGGTACTCCGGTATATGTCTGAAACCTCCTAAAACACTTCCGGTGTCCGACACATAGTCATCAAATATATCAATCTTTACATCTCGACCATTTCGAGACTCCTCGTCATGTCCGTGATCATATCCGGGACTCCAAACTACCTTCGGTGCATCAAAACACAAAAACTCATAATACTGATCGTCACCGAACTTTAAGCGTGCGGACCCTACGGGTTCGAGAACTATGTAGACATGACCGAGACACGTTTCTGGTCAAACCAATAGCATAAGATGGATGCTCATATTGGTTCCCACATATTCTACGAAGATCTTTATCGGTCAAACCGCATAACAACATACGTTGTTCCCTTTGTCATCGGTATATTACTTGCCCGAGATTCGATCGTCGATATCTCAATACCTAGTTCAATCTCGTTATCGGCAAGTCTCTTTAATCGTTACGTAATGCATCATCCTGCAACTAACTCATTATCTACATTGCTTGCAAGTCTTATAGTGATGTGCATTACCGAGAGGGCTCAGAGATACCTCTCCGACAATCGGAGTGACAAATCCTAATCTGGAAATACGTCAACCCAACAAGTACCTTCGGAGACACCTGTTGAGCACCTTTATAATCACCCAGTTACGTTGTGATGTTTGGTAGCACACAAAGTGTTCCTCCCGTATTCGGGAGTTGCATAATCTCATAGTCATAGGAACATGTATAAGTCATGAAGAAAGCAATAACATCATATTAAATGATCAAGTGCTAAGCTAACGGAATGGGTCAAGTCAATCACATCATTCTCTAACGATGTGATCCCATTCATCAAATGACAACTCATGTCTATGGCTAGGAAACTTAACCATCTTTGATTAACGAGCTAGTCAAGTAGAGGCATACTAGCGACACTCTGTTTGTCTATGTATTCACACATGTACTAAGTTTCCGGTTAATACAATTCTAGCATGAATAATAAACATTTATCATGATATAAGGAAATATATAAATAACAACTTTATTATTGCCTCTAGGGCATATTTCCTTCAGAGCAATTGATAGAAAAGTGCATAGTTATGAAGATATCTAAGGTGATGATAATGAATATAGGCATCACGTCTGTGACAAGTAAACTGGATCCTGCCTGCATCTACTACTATTACTCCACACATCGACCGCTATGCAGCATGCATCTAGTGTATTAAGTTAACAAGAATGGAGTAACGCCTTAAGCAAGATGACATGATGTAGAGGGATAGATCCAATCAATATGGTAAAAACCCCATATTTTTATCCTTAATATGGCAACAATACAAATACGTGCCTCGCTACCCCTATTGTCATTGGGTGAGGACACCGCAGGATTGAACCCATCACAACGCACCTCTCCCATTGCAAGAAAAACCAATCTAGTAGGCCAAAACAAATCGATAGATCGGGGAGAAATACAAATCTATCTTAATTATGCATAAAAGAGTTCAGATAAGACTCAAAAAATATTCATAGATAATCTGATCATAAGTCCACAATTCATCGGATCTCAACAAACGCATCGCAAAAGAAGATTACATCAAATAGATCTCCAAGAACATCAAGGAGAACATTGTATTGAAGATCAAAGAGAGAGAAGAAGCCATCTAGCTACTAGCTATGGACCCGTAGGTCTGTGGTAAACCACTCACACATCATCGGAAGGGCATCTAGGTTGGTGTAGAGGCCCTCCGTGGTCGAATCCCCCTCTGGCAAAGTGCTGAAAAAGGCCCCAAGATGGGATCTCATGAGAACAGAAGCTTGCGGGGGCGAAAAACTTTTTTTGGTGTGCCCTCTGACATAAGGGGTATATTTGGGTATTTATAGAGCAGAGATTAGGGTTAGAAGAGCCACGGGGGGGAGGGGGGAACAAGTCTAGAGGCGTGCCCCTAGGGCTTGTGGCCCTCTCGTGGGTCTTCTGGCTTCTTCCCGAAGCTTTGTGGTTCTCTTATGGTCCAAGAAAAATCCTCAAAAAGTTTCGTTTCGTTTGGTATTTATTTTCTATAAAAGACAAAAACAAGGGAAAAAACAGCAACTGGCACTAGGCACTAGGTTAATAGGTTAGTCCCAAAAAATGATATAAAGTAGCATATTAATGCATATAAAACATTCAAGATGGATAATATAATAGCATGGTACAATCAAAAATTATAGATACGTTGGAGACGTATCACACACTGACATGGGAACCACATCACACTCCAAGGTGTCTTCGTATGCGCTAAACCTGAAGGAAACTTGAACAGTGTGCTCCACTTGAATGGTGTCGGAGTCGACGTCTTGCAAGTTCTTAGAAATGAGCGCCTTTGTGCTAACATGGACAAGTGCACTATTGGCTTTGACAAGCTTGTTTTGGGGGGTTTCGTAGTCTCCTCTAAGGGTGTTGAAGTTGATGAGTCTAAAATTGGAGCTATTAAAACTTGGCCACAACCAACAAATCTAGCTCAAGTGCGTAGTTTCCTTGGCCTAGCTAGATTTTATCGCCACTTTGTTAAGGATTTTAGCACTATCGTATCTCCATTACATGCCTTGAGTAAGAAGAATGTGACTTTTGTTTGGGGACCTTCCCAAGATGTCGCGTTTAATGAGCTTAAATCTTTGCTTACACATGCTCCAATACTTGCATTGCCCAATTTTGGTAGAACTTTTGAAGTGCATTGTGACGCTAGTGGCAATGGTACAGGTGGAGTGTTAATGCAAGAGAAACGTCCAATTGCATATTTTAGTGAGAAACTTTCCAGCGCACAACTTACACTACAAAAAAACCACTTCCGTGATGATACGTGTTTGTCACAGTAGGTCTTGTTTTCTGTCATGCATGTACATCCATGACGATTTTATGACAGAATCAAGATAGTCATACCTGTGCTGTTGTAGGAGTGTTCCATGACATTACCAAAATTATCATCACGGAAGTGTCCACTTACCGTGGGTAAACAAATTATTGTTGGGCAATTGATAGAAAAGCAATCAATTAAAACGATATCCAAGGCAATGATCATGTATATAGGCATCACGTCCAAGATTAGTAGACCGAAACGATTCTGCATCTACTACTATTACTCCACACATCGCCTGCTATCCAGCATGCATCTAGTGTATTAAGTTCATGGAAAAACGGAGTAATGCATTAAGAAAGATCACATGATGTAGAAAAGATAAACTCATGTACGAATAAACCCCATCTTGTTACCCTTAATAGCAACGATACATGCGTGTCATGTCTCTTTCTGTCACTGAGATTGAGCACCGCAAGATCAAACACATCACAAATCACCTCTTACCATAGCAAGATAAATCAATCTAGTTGGCCAAACCAAACCAATAGATCGGAGAAGAAATATGAGGCTATAAAAATCATGCATAAAAGAGTTCAAATAAAACTCAAATAATATTCATGGATGGATCTGATCATAAACTCACAATTCATCGGATCCCAACAAACACACTACAAAAATAACTACATCAAATAGATCTCCAAGAACATCGAGGAGAACATTGTGTTAAAGATCAAAAAGACAGAACAAGCCATCTAGCTACTAACTATGAACTCGTAGGTCTATGGTAAACTACTCACACATTATCGAGGGGCAGCAAGGATGTTGAAGAACCCCTCCGTGATCGTTGCCCCCTCTGGAAGAGTGCCAAAATGGACTCTAGATTGGATCTCGTGGTTCTGGAACTTGCAGCGGCAGAAAAAGTATTTCGTTGACTCCCCTAGGGTTTTCGGGATTTTATAGCATTTATAGAGGCGGAGATAGGTCAAGGCGATGCCCCACTACCCACTAGGGCACGCAAGAGGCACCTGGCACGCCCTGGTGCCTAGTGGGCCCCACGAGCCTCTTTTTGTGTCCTCCATAACCTACCAAGGTCTCTTCTTGCTAGAAAAAATCTCCAAAAAGTTTCATGGCATTTGGACTTCGTTTGGTATTGATATTCTACAAAGTAAAAAAACAATCAAAAAACAGCAACTGGCACTAGGCACTAAGTTAATAGGTTGGCCCAAAAAATGATATAAAGTTGCTAGTAAATGTATATAAAATAGTCAAGATTGACAAGAAAACGGCATGGAACAATAAAAAATTATAGATATGTTGGAGACGTATCATGTCCTAGGGGACTTTGATGAGCAGAGAACCCTGGGAGAAACACTATTACATCACATCCAGTGGCCACGGAAGGAAATAGACTTCTTGGATGAGATCCCTGAAGCCCCACCAAGAGCAACCAATGTCGCCCTTAAATCGGTGATGCTCTCCTTGCCATAGCGGCTCTCGCGTGCTTCCCCCAAGGAACCTAATACTCATAATCCGATGGTTGATGCATCAACCTGTGATCAGCTCGCCCGGATTTGTGCCATACAGGCCATGTCATCATTCGCCCCAGAGCAGCCAGTGGCAAGGCCTACAACTGCTAAAGAGGCACCACCCGTTCAGATGCCGGCCACTGAAGCAGAGGGGGAAACTCAGCCGCACCACATGCTCAGCAGACCAACCTGGTGGAACCGCCTGCTAAGCAGTCTGTAGGTCCAGAACTGACTGCTCATCAGTCCATCGGTCCACAGCCACGTGATCAGCATACCAATGCATCAGCATTGCCTGCTCAGCAAACCAACGCATTGGCACAACCTCCTCAGCACACGGACAAGTTGGCACCACCTGCGCAGAAACCTAACATAGCTTCAATGCCTGGTCAGCAATCTGATGCCTCTGCTCCTACAGCCCATCAGTCTGTCACAGCAGCACCGCCAGCTCAGCAGTCCGGCGTCGCTAAACCGTCTGCTAAGCATTCTGTTGCAGCTTTACCGTCTGCTCGGCAGTCCGCCTTTCAGCCATCCAGACCTTGCACCAGAAGTGCTTCAAGTACCAAGAAGGAAGCAGGCAAAAAGGCTCCACCCATGAGGAGGCAGCCCCGAGACATAGGAGGAATGAGAACGATTGCCTCTTACTTAAGGCACTCATCGCCCAAAACCAAATTAACAACAGGTTGTTCGAATCGGAGAGTAATATTATTTCTGATGACATGGATGATGCAGAAATAGAATTGATGCTTGCTAAAAATAAAGCAGACATACTTGAAGTACGCAATTACGTCCATGGCCAGCTATTTCTTGTTGGCGAATACTTTGAGGAGTGTAGTTCCAATTGCCACGCGTTACATAAATATTGCATGGATCTAATGTCAGCAGGTCATCATGTTTTGCTAGTCTACTACAACATAGATCATTTCCGACATGATACAGGTTCCATCAGTGTGGATTTTATGGACTTACATCTCTTCTTCAACTTTAACGTGCTCGATGCCACTCTTGTTAGATGCATGATTTTATAAGTACTTAACAAACTCTGACCAACTTCTCCATACAAGGCCGTAAATGATAAACAACTAACTGTATTTTATTCCTCTCAAGGGATTGACCGTGCAGAGAAGAAAAAGGGAGTGTGTATTTCATGGATCCTGCATTAGCAAATGGCACAATATTACATGGTAAGGATGAACGGGAGTGGGCCATTGATACGTCTCCAACGTATCTATAATTTTTTATTGTTCCATGCTATTATATTATCCATCTTGGATGTTTTATATGCATTTATATGTTATTCTATATTATTTTTGGAACTATCCTATTAACCTAGAGCCCAGTGCTAGTTTCCGTTTTTTCCTTGTTTTTGAGTTTTACAGAAACGGAATATCAAACAGAGTCCAAATGAGCTGAAAATTTATAGTGATTTTTTATGGACCAGAAGAAGCCCCTAAAGCAAAAGAGTTGGGCCAGAAGAGTCCCGATTCATCCACAAGGATGGAGGGCGCCCCCCCCCCTAGGGTGCACCCTTCGGTCTTGTGGGCTCCTCGTGGACCCCCCCTGACTTGTTCCCGACGCCAAAAATTCTTATAAATATAGAAACCCCCAGAAATAAACCTAGATCGGGAGTTCCACTGCCGCAAGCCTCTATAGCCACGAAAAACCTCTTGGGACCCTATTCTGGCACTTTGTCAAAGGGGAAATCCATCACCGGTGGCCATCTTCATCATCCCGGTGCGCTCCATGACAAGGAGGGAGTAGTTAACCCTCGGGGCCAAGGGTATGTATCAGTAGCTATGTGTTTGATCTCTCTCTCTCTCTCTCTCTCTCTCTCGTGTTCTTGATTAGGCATGATCTTGATGTACCACAAGCTTTGCTATTATAGTTGGATCATATGTTGTTTCTCCCCCTCTATCTCCTTGTGATGAATTAAGTCTTTTCCTTTGAGGTTTTGTTATGTCGGATTGAGTCTTTGGATGTGAGAGCACTTGATGTATATCTTGAGATGGGATATCCGTGGTGACAATGGGATGTTCTGTTGATCCACTTGATGTATATTTTGGTTATCAACTTGCGGATTCCCATGGTGACATTGGGATAATCTATGCATAGGGGTTGATGCATGTTTTCATATTCCTTTCTCCGATAGAAATCTTGGGATACTCTTGAAGTTCTTTGTGTTGGATTGAATATTATGAATCTGAGATTGTGTGATGCATATCTATAATTTACCCGCAAATACTTGTGGTGACATTGGAGTATCTAGGTGACATTAGGGTTTGATTGATGTGTGTCATGTGGTGTTATTTTAGTACAAACTCTAGGGTTGTTTGTGACACTTATAGGAATAGCCCAATAGATCGATCATAAAGAATAACTTTGAGGTGGTTCCGTACCCTACAAGCAATTTCATCTTATGTTCTCCATGGTAGGAACTTTGGAGTGATTTTTTGTCGCACGTTGAGGGATTGCCATATGATCTAATTATGTTATCATTGTTGAGAGAACTTGCACTAGTGAAAGTATGAACCCTAGGCCTTGTTTCCAAGCATTGCAATACCATTTTCGCTCACTTTTGTTACTAGTTACCCTGCTGTTTTTATATTTTCAGATTAAAAAAACGTATTTCTACCATCCATATTGCACTTGTATCACCATCTCTTCGTCGAACTAGTGCACCTATACAATTTACCATTCTATTGGGTGTGTTGGGGACACAAGAGACTCTTTGTTATTTGGTTGCAGGATTGTTTGAGAGAGACCATCTTCATCCTACGCCTCCCACGGATTGATAAACCTTAGGTCATCCACTTGAGGGAAATTTTCTACTATCCTACAAAACTCTGTGCTTGGAGGCCCAAGGCGAGTCTACAAGAAGAAGGTTGCGTAGTAGACATCAAGCTCTTCGCTGGAGCAGTTGTCGGGGAGGCTAGGTAAGTGGCACTCACATCCCGTCAACGAAGCTATTTTCTGGCGCTGTTGCCGGGGAGGTGAGTGCTTGAAGGTATATCTTTAGATCTTGCAATTGAATCTTTTAGTTTCTTGTTTTATCACTAGTTTAGTTTATAAAAGAAAACTAACAAAAAATGGAATTGAGGTTGCCTCATATGCTTCATCTTTTTAATATCTTTTGTGATAATGATGGAAAGGAAAATTGTTCTCAAGTGTTAGAAGAAGAAGTCTATAAAATGTTTGGCACTAAAATTTTGAATAATGAGCATGATAGCAATGTTGTTAGTACGTCTTTGAATATCCATGATGCTAATGATGTGCAAATCTAGAAGCTTGGGGATGCTATGTTTGATGAAGATGATATTTTTACTGCCCCAAGTTTTGATGAGCAAATCTATTATGATGATAGCATGCCTCCTATTTATGATGGTTATATTGATGCAAGTGGATTTGGAGAGGTCATGACTTTATTTAGTGATGAATCCACTATTTTGGAAGAGGTTCCAATTGATTATGAGAATAAAGTTGCTATCTATGATGATTATTGTGATGACATGTATGCTATAAAGAATGATGATAAACATGAAACTTGTCGTCATGGTTTTAATTTTCAATTGGATTATGCCTCACATGGTAGTTATTTTGTTTAGTTTGCTCCCACTACTATTCATGAGAAGAAATTTGCTTATGTGGAGAGTAATAAATTTTATATGCTAGTAGATCACGAAAATAATGCTTTATGTGATAGTTATATTGTTGAATTCATTCATGATGCTACTGAAAATTATTATGAGAGAGGAACATTTGCTTTTACAAATCTCGATAATATCAAGTTTCCTCTCTATGTGTTGAAAATCTTGAAGTTTTGCTTGTTTTGCCTTCCTATGCTAGTTGATTCTTGTTCCCATAAGTTGTTTGCTCGCAAAATCCCTATGCATAGGAAGTGGGTTAGACTTAAATGTGCTAGTCATATTCTGCATGATGCTCTCTTTGTGTTTCAATTCTTTACTTTCATGTGAGCATCACTGAAATCATCATGCCTAGCTAAAAAGGCATTAAAGAAAAGCACTTGTTGGGAGACAACCCAATGTTTCTACCTACTGTTTTTGTGTGTTCACATGATTATTCTACTTTAATAATCATGTTTTATAGCTTTTGTTTCAATAAAGTGCCAAGTAAAGCCTTTGGGATAGTGTGGATGATAGTTGACTTGATTCTGTGCAAAAATAGAAACTTTTGCTCTAAGTACAGGAATTTTTAAAATTCACTGGAACGTGCTTTTGATCTGAAGTTTTTACACATGATTGATATGCAAGTTTTCTATGTTGTCCTAATTTTTCAGAATTTTTGGAGTTACAGAAGTATATGAAGTTTCCAGATTGCTACAGATTGTTCTGTTTCAAACAGATTCTGTTTTCTATGTTTTGTTTGCTTATTTTGATGAATCTATGAGTAGTATCGGAGGGTATGAACCATGGAGAAGTTGTAATACAATAGATATAACACTAATATTAATTTATAATGAGTTCACAATAGTACCTAAGTGGTGGTTTGCTTTCTTATACTAACGGATCTCACAAGATTTTTTGTTGAGTTTTGTGTTGTGAAGTTTTCAAGTTTTGGGTAAAGATTCGATGGACTATGGAATAAGGAGTGGCACTAGCCTAAGATTGGGTATGCCCAAGGCAACCCAAGTTAATATTCAAGGACAACCAAGCAACTAAGCTTGGGGATGCCCCGGATGGCAACCCCTCTTTTGTCTTCGTTCATCGGTAAACTTACTTGAGGCTATATTTTTATTCACCACATAATATGTGTTTTGCTTGGAGCGTCATTTTATTTTGTTTATATTTTCTTGCTGTTATTCAGAGACATGTTTTATATCTTTTTGTTCAATAAAAAGGTCAAGTATAGCCTTTACCATGCTTATTTTACAAGTCTTTATGTTGCTGTTTGAAAACAGAAAGTTTGCTGTTATGTTTTGAATATTGGTGAATAGTCAGAACATGATAAAATCTTGAAATTTCTACACAATGAGTAACAACAAATTTTCTAGTGGTATTTTTTCAATTTTTTTGGATTTAGGGAAGTATGATTCCTCTTGCATTCTTTACAGACTGTCCTGTTTTGACATATTGCTGTTATGATTGCATTGTTTGCATATGTTTGCTTGTTTAATGATTCTCTTTGAGGATGGGAGTATTGAAT
Source organism: Triticum dicoccoides (assembly GCF_002162155.2). NCBI lineage: Eukaryota > Viridiplantae > Streptophyta > Magnoliopsida > Poales > Poaceae > Triticum > Triticum dicoccoides. Next base: position 457,091,155 of record NC_041383.1, read on the forward strand.
ATGCAGAGGAATTTAGTATGCAATGTTAAAACATAATTTTAGTGATTTTCTACAATAGATCATGATAAGGTTTTGCATTGATTTATACTAACTTATCTCACGAGTTCTTGTTGAGTTTTGTGTGGATGAAGTTTTTAAGATTTAGGGAAACTGGGATACAAAAAAGCTCAAGCTTGGGGATGCCCAAGGCATCCCTAATTAATATTTCAAGAAGTCTCAAGCATCTAAGCTTGGGGATGCCCCGGTTGGCATCCCACCTTTCTTCTTCAACAACTATCAGTCAGTTTTGGTTGAGCCTAAGTTTTTGCTTCTTCACATGATATGTGCTATCCTTGCAATGTCATTTTATTTTGTTTTGCTTGCTGTTTGAATAAAATATTAAGATCTGAAATACTTAAATGAGAGAGAGTCTTCACATAGCTACATAATTATTTAACTACTCATTGATCTTCACTTATATCTTTTTGGAGTAGTTTGTCATTTACTCGTGTGCTTCACTTATATCCTATGAGTAAATGGTTGAATGATTTGAATATCATAAATTTGAAATTATATATGTCTCATATGCTTATCCCATGGGGAGTAATGACTTCACATATAAGAAGTAGAGGTGGTAAATTTATTGAAAGTTAGCAAACATAGTATTGGTCACTTGAAAAATTCATGAAAGAATATTGAAGGAAGAGAGATTTCACATAAAAATATACTACCTTGAACATCTTCTATGATTGTGAGCCCCATTAATTATTTTCAAACTTGATCAAATTAGTTTAAGTTGAACAAGGAAGACAACATAATGAGTTATGCTTGGTATATTTGTATAGAAGTTATATTGTTATGGATCCTCCAACATGTGGTGCTTGCTATTTAGAATCCTTTGCTAGCCAAAATTTCTGTGCTAAGCGGGAATACTACTTGTGCATCCAAAATCCTTGAACCAAGTTTCTTCCATGAGTGTCCACCATATCTACCTATATGCGGTATTTACCTGCGATTCCAAGTAAATTTGCATGTGCCAAACTCTAAACCTTCAAATAATAATCTGTTTTGTATGCCCGAATCGCTCATGTAGCGACTAGGGGCAGTATCTTCCATGATAGGTGGGTTATTCTCACGATGAGTGGACTCTGCTCATCATTCATGAGAAAATGGCTGGTAACCGGGATGCTCAGTTCCATGCTCAAATCAAATCAAATATAATTGCAAACAAAACTATCCAAGATTGTTGATAGTTGGACGGTACCCATTGTTTCGTACCAGCCGTCGAATGTGCTTGTTGGTGGTGGGGGACTAAAAACTTTACCATTCTGTTTGGGGAACCTCCTATAATGTGTCTAGCATGCATGGAAGATAGTGAGTACTCTTGGTTGTTATGTTGACAATGAAAGCATACCTCTCAAAATTATTTTCATCTCTGTTTTAAAAGCTTCGAGCTCTGGCACCTCTGCAAATTCCTGCTTCCCTTTGCGAAGGGCCTATCTTTTACTTTTATGCAAGAGTCAGTAGTATTCCTTCTCATTCCAACCTACTCTTTAGTTGGCAAGCATCATGTGGTGGGGAAATATCTAAGCATATATGGCCATTCAAATATATTTGATCATGAATTATTATTGTTGACAATTATCTATATGATAAATAAGTTGGGAGGCAAAACATTAAGCCCCTATCTTTCTCTGTGTTCGATGGATTCTATTTGTTCTAAAAACATGCTTTGAGTGGTAGCAATCATGGAGGAATCTATGATAGTTGAGTATGTAGGATTTGCTAAATCAAAGCTCTTACATAGACCCTTCCGGAAAATAAGATGAATTGAAATTGTTTGATGATTGAGAACCTAGTTTGTTAGTTTTCAAGAAAGTTTATGATCTATGATTTAACATGTGAATAGCTTGTTACTTGATCATGAGGAGTTTTATGAGATGAGCTATTGTTATGATATATAATGATGCTACAAAAAGTGATTGAAGTTATCATTGATCAAACTTGTGCACTTGCTAGCATTCCACATCAAAAATTCTGTTTTTGTCATTTACCTACTCGAGGAAGAGCGGGAATTAAGCTTGGGGATGCTTAATACGTCTCCAACATATCTATAATTTTTTATTGTTCCATGCTATTATATTATCCATCTTGGATGTTTTATATGCATTTATATGCTATTTTATATTATTTTTGGGACTAACCTATTAACCTAGAGCCCAGTGCCAGTTCCTGTTTTTTTCCTTGTTTTTGAGTTTTACAGAAAAGGAATATCAAACATAGTCCAAACGAGCTGAAAATTTATGGTGATTTTTTATGGACCAGAAGAAGCCCCCGCAACAAAAGAGTTGGGCCAGAAGAGTCCCGAGTCATCCACAAGGGTGGAGGGCGCCCCCTTCCCCCTAGGGCGCGCCCTCCGGTCTTGTGGGCTCCTCGTGGACCCCCCCTGACTTGTTCCTGATGCCAAAAATTCTTATAAATATATAAACCCCCAAAAATAAACCTAGATCGGGAGTTCCTCCGCCGCAAGCCTCTTTAGCCATGAAAAACCTCTTGGAACCCTGTTCCGACACTCAGCCGGAGGGGAAATCCATCACCTGTGGCCATCTTCACCATCCCGGCGCTCTCCATGACGAGGAGGGAGTAGTTCACCCTCAGGGCTGAGGGTATGTACCAGTAGCTATGTGTTTGATCTCTCTCTCTCTCTCTCTCTCTCTCTCGTGTTCTTGATTCGGCACGATCATGATGTACCGCTAGCTTTTCTATTACAGTTGGATCATATGATGTTTCTCCCCCTCTATCTCCTTGTGATGAATTGAGTCTTTTCCTTTGAGGTTTTGTTATGTCGGATTGAATCTTTGGATGTGAGAGCACTTGATGTACGTCTTGCGATGGGATATCCGTGATGACAATGGGATGCTCTGTTGATCCACTTGATGTATGTTTTGGTTATCAACATGCGTATTCCCATGGTGACATTGGGGTAATCTATGCATAGGGGTTAATGCACATTTTCATCTTCCTTTCTACGATAGAAATCTTGGGATACTCTTGAAGTTCTTTGTGTTGGATTGAATATTATGAATCTGAGATTGCGTGGTGCATATCGTATAATTGACCCACGGATACTTGTGGTGACATTGGAGTATCTAGGTGACATTAAGGTTTGATGGATGTGTGTCATGCGGTGTTATTTTAGTATGAACTCTAGGGCTGTTTGTGACACTTATAGCAATAGCCCAATAGATCAATCAGAAAGAATAAATTTGAGGTGGTTTCGTACCCTACAAGCAATTTCATCTTATATTCTCTGCAATAGGAACTTTGGAGTGATTTTTTGTCGCACGTTGAGGGATTGCCATATGATCTAATTATGTTATCATTGTTGAGAAAACTTGCACTAGTGAAAGTATGAACCCTGGGCCTTGTTTCCAAGCATTGCAATACCGTTCTCGCTCACTTTTGTTACTGATTACCTTGCTTTTTTTATATTTTCAGATTACAAAAAATTATTTCTACCATACATATTGCACTTGTATCACCATCTCTTCGCCGGATTAGTGCACCTACACAATTTAGCATTGTATTGGGTTTGTTGGGGACACAAGAGGCTCTTTGTTATTTGGTTGCGGGATTGTTTAAGAGATACCATCTTCATCCTACGCCTCCCGCGAATTGATAAACCTTAGGTCATCCACTTGAGGGAAATTTGCTACTGTCCTACAAAACTTTGCGCTTGGAGGCCCAACACGAGTCTACAAGAAGAAGGTTGCATAGTATACATCAGCCATTAACAAGGTCGCCCGTATCTTCGAAAACACGTCCCATGCAAAATCATTTCTCTGGCCATATCATCAACGATAAAGCAAATAAACAACCAGCATACACTGATTGTCTTTCAGATTTTGACATAATTAGTAAGGTCATGGTTTTCTTAATCTGTAGCAATCACTAGATCTTGGTATTCTTAATCTGTAGCAATCACTAGATGTTGGTATTCATTGTTCCGAACAAGAACATAGTTTAATACATGGATTCTCTTAGAAAGTCAATAAAGCCTCAGGATCTGACGTATCTTCAGCAATTCATGGATGGGTATTGAATTCTATGATGTTGAAATTAATTTGCATTCATATGTGTTTCAAGAATTAATGTTGTGAAAATTAATCTTCATTTGCAGTGTGTTCGCATTGTGGAAAAACTAAACCAGGGAACCTGTTCAAGAGGGAACTACCTCTGTAGCACGAGATCGTTTCTCCAGTAAGACACCGAAATCTGTTATTTTCGGAAAATATATCCAATAGTTTGCAAATACCTTTTGTTACGCTAGTCAGATGTTCAAGTTTCTAAATAAAGCTCTTTCTATTTCCGTCCAAAGAAAAAAAAACATCTAACACCGGTTAGGTTGTTCCTAACAGGGCAAATACATGACTAATTCGGTACAGAAAAATACAGTGTCCTCAGCAACAAGTAGGGACCAACCTTTGTGGATACTATGTTTGCTGACAATATGATCTCCATCTATAAATTTGCTCATAGATGTGAAGATGCTCGCGAATTAGTACCAGTAAGTCTATCTTAATTGATATCTTCTACTCCACTCATATGGCACATCCTGATCTTAAAAATACCGCAACTCATCTTTGAACCGAGGACCCCTGAACCGCTGTCTGCTGTTGAATTGCTAATGGTTAGGATATTTATCAGCAAATTCTTCCTGAATCACTACATCAAATCCACTAGTAGTAATGAAGATTTCATCATGCCTTCTCCTGAAACAATGAGTAAGAGTTGGCCGCTAAACATATACGCATGGATCCATTGTTTTTCATGTTATGAGGTCTTCGTATTTTGTACACTATGATTAATGTAATCCATATATATGTCGACAAATCATTGGAATTTAGCTACCATTTGTTCAATTGAAATTCTTGCGAATTCTGATGAATGTTCTTCCCGTGGATACTATTTGTTCAATTGCATATTGTGGAGAATTTGCTTTTTGCATGCCGATCCAAATGGGATATTTTTGCTTTAAGCTGGCCATTCATGCGCACACGGTTCAACTAAATGAGTGTGTGCGATCCACATCAGAAAGCATGCGTCAATCATAGCAAAACCGTCCGTGATACACAGCAGATCATAGACAATTTACAGCACTTCTACGTGTGCGTAGGGGCTCCCAAACCGTTTGTGATACCACATTATTGCACATGAGAGCTTATAGTAAACCGTGCCCAATGTAAATTTTTCGGGAAACGTGTGGGATCCCTAACGGATATCACATGTCACTCATACCGCAACCGTCGGTGATACACAACAAATCACAAACGAACTACAACACTTGTATGTGTGCGAAGGGACTCTTGAACTGTTTTTGATAGCACATTATAGCACATGGTAATTGTTCGCCAAACGTGTGCGATGGAGTCATGCATGACAGACGAGTTCCGCAGAATACTCGTGTGCGATGGGGCACATATCACACATAGTTCATAAGTTGGCATGTGTGCCTTAGATACTATTTCTCAAATTGTTCATAATGAAGCACCACTTGGTTTCACTGCGTCATTAGAAACATTAGATCACCAACTCCACACGTGTGCCAGAATGTGATGTGTGCGATATATTGCTGCATCGCATACAATTACATTTGGCAACGCGTGTGCATCATGGCTCCCTATCCCCGACAGTTTTTGGGTCGTGTGGGAAGGACCCCCCCTATCGCATACACTCACTAGCTGACAATTTAAAATGCCATCACGGAAAGGGGTTAAAACCATTTGTATAGCAGCTCGCTATACCAGTGAATGGTCTGAAGCGAAACCTCTCAAGAACATGGCACATACGGAGGTAATTTGATTCATAAGCGAGCATATTAGTCATAGATTCGGCATTCCTCAAACATTAACCATGGATCAAGGTTCATCTTTCATGTCGCATCAAGTTAGAGAATTTATCGAATCTTATAACATAAAGATGCTCAATTCCTCTCCATATTATGCCCAAGCTAATGGACAAGCTGAGCCTAGCAATACAATATTAGTCAAGCTCATCAACAAAAAAAAATTGAAGATAATCCAAGGAAATGACATGTTGTTGTCCGAAGCTTTGTGGACACATAGAATCTCAAGGCATGGCGACACAAAGGTGACTTCATGTGAGCTAGTGTATGGTCAAGAGGCTATTCTACCAGTGGAAGTAAATTTGAATGCCTTGAGAATAGCCAAACAAAATGATTTATCAGTTGTGGACTTCTATAACTTGATGATGGACAATATTGATGAGGTTCCGATAAACATTTGGCTGCTTTAAAGGCCATAGAGAGGGACAAGTTGAGGCTGGCGAGAGCTTATAAAAAAAGGTCAAGTTGAAGAATTTTCAGGTTGGCAATCTTGTGTGGAAGGTAATCCTGCCGATTGGATCAAGAGATAGAAAATTCAGGAAGTGATCTCCAAGGTGGGAAGGTCCTTTTAAGATCTCAAATCTTTGGCAGGAAGGGGCCAAGCCAAATAGTGCTCTTACAAGAGTAGTTTCCGGAAACTCGTATTTGGTGGAATCCATACAAGGGACATCGTTACCTCGATCTCTCAATGGTAAATATCTGAAGAAATACCACCTGAGTGTGTGGCAAGAAGCCTAGATACGCAATGGCCGATATACGATTATCGCCCTTAGCGTAAACCTAGCCGATACATAATTATTGCCCTGAGAAATATAAATGACCGATGGAGTGTTGACATCGTCCTTGGAACAAATACAGGGCAAATTATTTTTTGGCATCCAAGCTTTGCCAAAAAACAGGGGGCATGTGTTGACACCAGATTTTGACATGATACAAGACGCAATTAAGATGGCCTCAAATGAAAAAAGATTTCAATGTGAAAAAGTTTTGTATCATCAAATTGAGTAACTTTGTTATTTGAGTCATCACCATCCGACCTCATCTTAGGAGCCGAAACTGTGTTCAGAGTTTTAAAAATTTACGTTCAGATCACCGTTTGGCTGATTATGCCCCCAAGAAGGCCTCATATGGAAAAATGATCTACATGAATTATCTTCGTCTCATCGATTTGGTTGATTTTGATATAAAAATCATCCCAATCCGAGTTCATATGCACAAGTTAGAGGCAACACTCTGTGGATCGGTCCTGGGTGAAAAAGTGATGCGAGGGACCAGACACCCACCTAGGTGGTGTCTGATGGATTGCGCGAGCTATTCGGCCTTTGCCGGCTGAATAAAGCTTTCCGGTGTGGAAAGCTTGCCAATCGAGTAAAAAGCTTGACAACATGGAAAGCTTGCCAGCATAAAAAGCCTGCCGGCATGAAAAAGCTTGCCGACACGAAAGGCTTGCTGGCATAAAAGCTTGCCGGTGTGGAAAGCTTGCCGGAAACTGCGAGGGCCAATCCAACCAGAAGCTAAAGATGGACTGAAAAGATTATCTAGATGACCTCGGATTAAAAGCTGTTCTACACGAAAGTTGTGCATAACATCGGAACGGCCAACTTTTCTTTTGAAGTCATCATCATCTGAGATAGTATACATGTTGCAAAGTTGCTACAATACATGGACAACCAAAAAACTGCATGGTCAAGTCCGACTGGAAGTCAAAGATGGCCTCATAAGGTATTTAAGATGGCCTTGAATAAAAAAAAAGTTCAACATGAAAGTTGTCGTCTCGTCAAAACGGTTAAATTTTCTTTTGGGCTCATCTTCATCCGAGGTCGTTTGTGGCCTGTGAGGCTCAAAAACTGAGCCGTTGACTCAGACTTACCTAAATCCGAGTTCTGGTAGTTTTGGAAAGATTTGGACGGGATTTGGAGTCCTTTTCTTATACATGAAGTCTAGCCGCCACATAAACAGATGAGAGGTGACGGCCGATTGAAAAACACACAATCGAACAAATCAATATACTATTTTTTCATCTATGTTTTATTCCAATATCGTTTTTTCTCTCGTTTTTCGCCGTTCTTCGTGATAGCTGCGAATTCCGAGGCTCCAGGGGCGAGCGAATCGACCTAGGGCAGCCCATAGCTGCCGCCTGATGGGGTCTCTCCCGGGCTTGTGGGGTTTCAGGTCCGCAAAAGCACCCGCCGACTGACCTACGTTATGCGCGGTCAGTCGGACCTCCTTCAACGTGAGTTGCGGTGCATCACCCCCGACGTCGAGGGTACACGTGACGTGTTCATGTGTCAATCTACATGTCTTGTAATGATTTAAAGGTTGAAGGTTATTACCTGCTGCTTAGCTACTACAACAGACTTCTCTAATTGCTTCCAAAATAAACTAAGGGGAGTAGAAAGATTATGTTCTTGTTGTGTCCCAGACTCTGATGATACAATGTTCATTCCCATGTACAAGTAGGTTTATCTTTGAGCTTATTGCATATTGGCAGCTGGAGCACAATGTTTTTTTGGTATTCATTTGAGTTACGTCTCCAAAGATAAGATTTACACTTGGAATTTGCATGTCATTGAGTATGAATGATAAATGCAACTAGATACTACTCCCTCCGTCAGAACATAAGTGCCATTGGTTTGTACTAAATCAGCGACCCTTATTTTGGGACAGAGGGAGTGATAAATGACACAGTTTTGTCTGTTTTTGCTCCATGTTTTTACGCTTTCTGGTATATAATGTTGTCACTTTGTAGTTCTCACTTTCAAAAGATTTTAGTTACAACTAATTATGCAATTGAGATATACTTAAGCGAATACATATCCCCTCGCTCTCAAGGCATAGGGTTTTCCTATCCTCCGGCGCTCCCGCCGCCGTGAGTACCCCCCGTTGCTGATCGGCCCCAACAGTTGGCTAGGGAGACGAAGGGGCAGTCGGCTGGACCATCAGTCGGCAGCTACCTAGGATACCTCTCGCCCACGACGCCGTAATGATTGCAGTTATCCAACGGTGCTATAATCTAGTTAAATATGACAGTTACTAGTAGTACATGCCATTAAAAACATTAATACCTGCCATTATGCACCCCCTCCTAGCGCACTCCATGTAAGCGGGGAGGGAAGCTTCAGGCTGAAGGTTGGACATCCATATACTGTACCTTGCGCCAAGAGCTAAGAGCATCATAGGACTAGGGTATTACCTCCACCCCAGAGAGTGCGAACCGGTATAAATCCTTGAGCGTACTCCGAACTGCACCCTTTGCTAGATACGATTGCCTCTACATTCCTACACTCCTAGTATTATCAGGATTATATCCACGATAAAGTGGCCTCACTAAACTCTTGGGTGCTCATGTCCTACAATGGTTAGGACCAGTACCAGTTCATACCACAAACATAGAGTGCTACCAATGAGTTCGAAGCATTAAACTAGCATCCTATAGTATCATCAGACCTGAACTGAAAAACAACATGAACGTCATAGAATCGGACTACCAACCCCTAATGTTCTAGCAATTCATCACCAGTATCTACCACATCATCACATGTCACAGATCAACACTCTGAAATGCTACTAGTGCTCATAAATCTATCCCTAGCACATGCTCATAGACCAAAGCTACAATGAATATGGAAGGGGTGATAGAACTTGCATTCATCGGGGAGCAAGGAGTTGACGAGAAGAGAAAGTCGTCAGAGAAGAGAAGAATGACGAAGCGCCGCCATCATCCAGTGCCGACCAGAGAAGGTGCACCGCTTACCTGTTGGTCGCCGACGAAATCGCCCGGGACGAAGAGCGCGCAAAGGGAAATGGTGGCGGGGAAATCGGCGGTGATCCGATGGGGGCTAAATAGGGCGTCTGATTCGACGGGAGCTAACCCAATTCTTCCGGTCGTTTTTTCGTGCACGCGCGCGAGCTCACGCCATCCCCTCCTTGCATCAACTCGACGCGGCATGCCTCTCCTATGCATGCTGCGAGCCTGGATGGGAGAAAACAGCCGATTCAGCCTTTCTGGCTGGGCCTGGCCTGGAGGTGTTTTAAGAAGCGTGCAATGCAGGCCAAACAGTGAAGACGGGAAACCAAACGAGCCAAATGTGCATCCAACATGCTTAGTTGAGCCTAATGAAGATAATCAAACGCATCATTAGTGTGCCCGATTTAGGGTACGCCGATTGAAGATGCCTTGAGTGGAGTTGCGCACTGGGAGGCGAATGGGCAGTACTCTGTGAGCTCTGCGTACGATGCCAGGTTCGCGGGACGGGAAGTGGAGCCGACAGCACAATTCACGTGGCAATCCAAGGCCCCACTACGGTGTCGCTTCTTCCTTTGGCTCGCGATGCACAATAAATGTTGGACCTCGGACAGACTTGCTAGGCGCGGGCTGGATCATCAGGATGCGTGCCCCTTCTTTGATCAGCACGAGGAGACCATTGATCATCTTTTACTGGGCTGCGTCTTCGTCAGAGAAGTTTGGGCTATCATGTGTAGAGCACTTCACAGGCCACAGTGGACGCCGAGTCAGGACTCGAGGCTGTGAGATTGGTGTGCCGTCACTACCACTCAAGGCCAAGGTGCAAAGGAATCACGTGTCATCTTATTTCTTGTGCTCTGGGAAATTTGGAAGCACCGAAACGCGATTGTCTTCGAGGGCGCCCCCTCTCCTTCAGGGCACTTGTGAACAGAATTGACACTGAAGGACGAGCATGGAAATAAGCTGGCATCCTAAAAGGAGATGTGGAGCCTATCCTCAGAGGGCTAGTTCAGTGGCCTGAGGGGAGAAGTTAGGCTAGATTAGTGTTCGGCTTTGCGAGTGGAGTTGGTTCTCATGTATCTTTGTAACATGTAAACGCCAACATGGAGGGGCTCTTGTCCCCATCCTCTTCCTTTAATATATAGTACGCACACTCGTGCGTATTCGAGAAAAAACAAATAAAAAAAGCAAAGCAAAAAATATTATCTTCTTCCGGGCTTATTGGCCCCCTCGTTTTTTTGTCAAATGTTGACCATTGTAAACTAACAAAGTATAAATTATATGATACAATAAGTATATTTTCATCATATGTCTATTTGGTTTCACAAACATTGATATATTTTTGCACAAACTCGGTCAAACTTTGAGATATTTTGACCCTTCAATAAAGTTGGAAGCACACTCTTTGAAGGACGGAGGGAGTAAATTTTTTCTTTTTTGCAATATACTCCCTCCGTTCCTAAATATAAGTTTTTTTTAGAGATTCCAACAAGTGACTACATACGAAACAAAATGAGTGAATATGCACTCTAAAAAATGTCCACATACATACATACGTTGTAGTCCATTTAAAATGTGTAAAAGGACTTGAACGGAGGGAGTAGTATATTTTTGGGTCTTTCAGATTAGCTCAAATTTCAAACTTCAAACGGCCTGATGAAACGGTACTTCCGTCTGCCTGCCACTCACACTGATCCCATTGGACCGACCTGTGGGTCCGCTTCACTTTTTTCCGGGAAGAAGGAACCCACTCCGCGGCAACGTGTAACGCGGCAAGGTCACGGAGCCGTGAGCGAGCCGTAACGGTTCCGTGGGTCGCGCCCGTTCCCCATCACCATAACCTGCGTACCACCGGCACCCACCCCCAGCGGCCAGTGAGCGGGGGTAACGTCGTCACCCTAACGCCGCCGCCGTGGCCGGGAGCGGAGCCCGCGGCGCAGCCCTAACGCCGCCACCCCATGGCCTCCTGCGACGGCGACTTCGGCCTCCTCGGTGACGACGCCCACCCCGCTCCCCAGCCTTCCGCCCAGCCGGCCCCGCCGCAGCAGGCCCAGGGCTTCTGCTTCGTCGAAGCCTCGGCCGCGGGCTCCGGCGCCGGCCCCTTCGCGCCGGCCCGGGAGGAGGGCAACCACAGCTCCGACCGCGGGAAGGCGTCGCACCACACCAAGCGGCGGAGGGACCGCCCGGAGGAGTTCAGCGATGGGGGCGAGTACTGCTCCTACATCAGCGGCGGCAGCGGCGGGGGGAGGAAGGGCCGTGGCGGCGGCGTCTCGTCGGACTACCGGAAGGATCGGGAGGAGTGGACGGACGGTGCCATCAGCAGCCTCCTCGACGCATACATGGACCGGTTCGAGCAGCTCAACCGAGGGAATCTCCGGGGGCGGGACTGGGAGGACGTCGCCGCTGCCGTGACCGACGGGCAAGGCAAGAGCAGCGGGGGCAAGAGCGTGGAGCAGTGTAAGAATAAGATCGACAACCTCAAGAAGCGGTACAAGGTAGAGTGCCAACGCATCGCCGGCTCCGCCTCGGTCAGCCTCTGGCCCTGGTACAAGCAGATGGAGCAGATTATGGGCAACTCCCCATCGCCCGGCACCCCCAAGCCGCCGCCGGCCACCAACGACGAGAAGCCGCGGCAACAGCAGCAGCACAGCAACAAGAGGTGGCTCCATTTGACATCTTTGCTCTCATTAATTTGGGGATCTAATGGTCGAGAGTCTAGAGACGAGCTAATGCTTATCCTTGCAGGTACCCTTCTTCCGGCACTGGCCACGCTACCACCATGGTTCCTTATTCCAGATCCACTCCTCTCTCGAATCCGAAATGGAAACGGGTACTTCTGAAGATTGGGGGCACTGCATTGGCTGGAGAAGCTCCTCATAATGTTGACCCTAAGGTAGTATTTGTTGTTAGATATGCACAGATCTTGTTCGTTGCTCTCCTGAATTTTTCACACAGAACCTTGTGACCTTGCCAGGTGATCATGCTGATTGCCAGAGAAGTTCAAGTGGCATGCCGCCATGGTGTTGAGGTAAATAGAATACATTCATTCTACTATTCTAGACATACATTTTGTACTCCCTCCGTCCGGAAATACTTGTCCTCGAAATGGTTGTATCTAGACTTATTTTAGTTATAGATACATCCATTTTATCCATTTCTAAGACAAGTATTTCCGGACGGAGGGAGTAAATATCAAGCGATACAGGCCAAGCTAATATGGCATTTTGTCCTATCAGGTGGCTATTCTCATGGGAGGTCGGAATGTATTCTGCGCTGACTCTTGGGTTGCTGCCACAGGCACCGATAGAGCTTCAACACATCCGATTGGGTAATCATCACGGAATCACGTCATTGTTAGCTTTCTCAAAACTAAAAGAGTTTGGCTGCTTGCATACTAAGATATCACTCTTTTTTTTTTCTTTTAGAAAATAAAGCAGCATATAGATAGCTTTTCCTTGAGTTTTGTGCACAGATTGGTTGAGGCTGGTCTGATCTGCGTGTCAATAAAACTACTTTGGAACTATTCTTCACATGCTCGTTTCAATGTATCATGGATTTGCTACCAGGCATCTATATTGCAAGTACCAGTATGTATTCATACATTACACCAAAGCCACAAATGATTAGAGACATAGCCGGAGCTTCAGTGACTCACCAAGCTTAAGAACTGGAATTAGTTCTTTTAGTATAAAATATTTTTTATTACCTGTATACTTATTTGTATAATTCACTTATTGTACAACTAGACAGTCCTCTGTGGTAGGTGATCCCGAGCAAGCTGCCAGGCTAGGTTAGACCTTTTATCCCATTGTTTTTTGAAGTTGGGTAATTTCATGTGGCGCTGATCCCGAATAATAATATACGAGAATTATGGTTTGTTCTTTTGATCTTTACTACATATAATCCTTAGCTGTAGACTGTGACAACTACGGTGCAGGCTATTGTTTCATCTTCTTCATTTCAATCCCCATCATATTGTTTCAGTGTTTCAATAGACAATCAATCATCTGTGATTTCCTACTAAACAGCGACTAATGGAGCTCAATCTTCATATGGTTTGTTCTTATTTTCTACATCTTTAGCTAGAAAACATGAATTAATTCTGACCATCAGACTTGCATTACACTTTTCCTGTGGATCCTAGCTTTCTTTCCGTGATTTGCTACATGTGTATGCATTTATGGTGCTCTATGAATTTTTTTCAGAATGATGGCAGCAGTGATGAATGCAGTATTGCTCCAAGCGTCACTAGAAAAAATAGGTGTGGAGACACGAGTCCAGACTGCACTGATGATGCAAGAGGTTGCAGAACCATACATAAGGCGGCGAGCTATACGCCATCTGGAAAAAGGAAGAGTTGTTATCTTTGGTGGAACTGGTGCTGGTACAGGAAATCCACTTTTTACAACAGATACAGCTGCTGCACTGAGAGCTTCTGAAAGTATGTCGGTTGATCCTCTCCCAAACTCCATCCTGTGATTTCTGACAGGCCTGTTCAGTATTTAGCTTGCGCTTACATCTTTTCTTGCCTGAATGTGTATTTTTTTGCCGTTCTTATTTTCTATGAGAAAGAGAACATCAGCTTTTATGGAGAGGAAATCTAACCAGATGTGCTGTGAACCAGTCAATGCAGACGTTGTCCTTAAAGGTGTCATTGGAGATGATGAATATGGTTGTCCTCCTAGGAGCAACGGCAGTGCACCATTTGAGCACATCTCATTTAGGGAGTTGGCAGCAAGAGGAACCAGCAAAATGGACATGACAGCAATTACATGTTGTGAGGAGAACAATATTCCTGGTTAGTTTCTCTATGAATCTTTCATTTCAAAGTTGTGTTTAGCGCCTCCTCTGGCAGTATACATAAGATGATTTGTGTGCGTTCATTTCTTGCAGTTGTCATCTTTAACATGTTAGAGCCTGGTAACATGTCCAGAGCTATTTGTGGCGACCAAGTAGGTACGTTAGTTGACCAGTCAGGAAGGATAACTTAAATCACAAGGGCGATTAGCTGTGTTGTAGCATTGGGACATTTGTATTCTCTCACGGCAGTGTGCATCTTCGTTGATTGCATGGATCTTTGTGGATGGGAGAGAGGGTAATGTTCCTCGGAGAGAAGGCTCACACCTTGATTTGCATCGGGTGCTTGTTGCGTGACATCTGTTGTAGCGGCTCTGCCATGAGAAGTTGTTTGTTTGTAGTATCTGTCTGTAATGTGATGGTTAGACTAGTTGAAGAGCCTTTGTATAAAGTCATATTTATGCCTGCGTATGGCGTTAGGTCAGATCATCAGAATGTTGTATTGTGCTCTAGTAGTAACTTGTAGCGCTGTTGTTGAGCTGTAGTGTTGTACTGTATTGGAGAAAGGCATTTTTCTTCCTTACGTGCTCGAATGAGTGATGGCTGTCCAGCAAGTGTGCTGTGTGATGTTGTCATTTCTTTTTCACATCAAACATTAACAGCTAGAGAACCGGGTGATGCACTACTGTGGAACCGTATCCCGCTTAGAACCGAATATTGTTTGACCAAGAACGCCTTACTGAATGCAACCTGTTAGCTTTTCTGTGGCCGGTCTGGCATTCTGAACTCCTGAACCTTGACGTGTTGCTGCTGAGATTTGTCAACGAACTGCGAGAGGTGATTTCAGATGTTCTTTTAATCTTTTGTTAGCTGTCTGGTGTTGTGTCAGTTGAGCAAATTGAGTATTCGTGGGTTTTGGTTCAGCAGAATGTGCCGACGGTGGCATCTGCAACTTTCAGAGCAGCCAGTAGTACGTAGTTTCTTGCCCACTTGCATATGTGATCTATCCATACATGGCCGGTCAATCTCCTCTACTTTCATCAATATAATCAGATACAAAATTCAATAATTACACATCATGCTTCCTGTAGTCTATAACAATCTTAATTGCCCGGACACGGTCTCGGGAACTGTCCTAGTCAAGCACCTGATATTTCCTACTATCTGAATCTGGCGTGGCCGAGCCGAGTGGATCATGACGCTTCCGCCTAAACAATGAGATACTATCAGGCACCAGCACGCTACGGTCTTATCCTCTGAAGCTCTGCGTGCCAAACCAATTCGAGACATGGACCGAGGGTGGGTAGTGATCATCATGGATGATGACGTGCTAGCTCGCTACATGGTCGGCCAGAACGGCATGTACCGGAGCCAGGCCGGCGGTTCGCCTGCTGACGTAGGAGCCTCCCCGGCGTTCCTGACACCGCTTGCGCCGGCGGAGGAGCAGGAAGATGAGGAGGTCTGGACGGCGGCCGAAGAGGACCTGGGGCACAGGAAGAAGCTCCGGGACCCTAGCTCCATCACCTTCTCCCTCGGGTCCAAACCTAAGCAATGAGTCCACAACATTTACATGATCAGCGAATGATCCTTCACTTACTGAATGATGCAGATGATGCTCACTAACTGTCGCCTAAAGGATCAATGGTTGTTGCGACCGACTTGACACTCTCAGTGGGCCCATGCATTGCTTGCTGAATATGTTCTGATTCATCTCGCCGGCTATTCTCAAGCAGAGTTCATGCCGGCATATCGCCAGCTTGGCTAATGCTAGTATTTGGGTTGACTTTCCACTTTGATAGTTGTGTGGTGCAATTCTGGAATGGAAAACAAAGGGCACTGTGGTCTTCAGATGCAACTAACTTACTTTCCAAGCTGAACTGGGAGTAGTGTAGGCTGAAGGTCGCCGGGTCGGTCGACGGCAGCAAGGGCCGCCTGCCCTCCTTGACGTAGATCCCCACGGCGGCGGCCACGAGGTCCGCCACGCTCCACTCCGCCGACGCCATGACGTTCAGCGGCCACAGGCTCCTCTGCACGGTCACGTTCACCAGCACCTTGCTCGGCGTCCTCCGGACCGCCAGCTCCGCCAGCGGCTCGCCGCCGTCGGCGGCGCGGAAGCTCCTGCCCCTAACGCCGGCGAGCAGGTCCGGCTGCGTCTTGGGCCTCTGCTTTGGCAGCTGGTGCCGCTGCTCCGCCCCGCGCCCGTGGAACGACGCCGACCGCTGCCCCGGGCCTCGCAGCAGCTGCCCTCCTGCCTCCTGCCTTTGCCGGTCGCTGGAGCAGCTCTTCTCGAAGGAAGGCGCGTGAGGAGGCATCGCCCTTGCTGGCGGTGACCGGCAGGCGCTGCCGCAGAAACAGCTCCAAACACCCGGGCGATCAGACGGCGGGCGCAAGGATCACGGCTGCCGGCGGCAAGGCGCACGGGAGCCGGGCGGCGAGGCTGTCCATGCAGAGCAGAGCATGCAGTATGCAGGTGCAGCTGGTCCTATGGCCATATAAGAGCCAGCCGAGACGAAGGCGAAGCAGGGCACAATTAAAGCAAGGAGAACCGAATTTTCAAAGGTGAGAAGCACAATCAAAGCCAGAAGCAACTGGGAAGTGACTTGTACCGGAGAAAGGTGAGATGAGAACGGCACGGCAGACACACACATGGAAACATTGTAACCATTGGTGATTGGCTTGTCAATTATTGGAGCACGATTGCCTCTCCTCCACAAATTAAATACGTTTATGTTTATTTATTAAGGTCGCCACTAAGGGCAAAATACACTTAGTCTTATATAACTCGAAAGAAATTTGATAATTGCAAAGTCATGCCCATTAAATTTCTATTGCATTGAATTGGCACCACGCTTTGGTTGATGCACTATATAAGAAAAACGAAGAACCTTTCTAAAAAAATTTGCTATGAAAAGTAGTGCGGAACAAAATCCTTGAACTTGCAAGATTCAAGCTTACAACGAGGAACATATGGATAGAGGACTTCAATTGGACTTGGAGTAGGCGGAGGGTCAAGTGGTGAGGTTGAACACATGTGTAATGGAAGTAATGATCATTCAAGTATGTTTAGATATGTCTCAAAAGATGTAACTACAAAGATGGCTGGTGACCCCCAATTCTTCAATGACAAGCATTGACAAGGCTAAGGACATAGATTTTATCTTTTACCGATCCAAGATCACATTGAGTCCATAGCTATGACAATACTATTAACAAGGATCAAGTATGAATGGTGATAGTTGTTTTTGGTAAGTGCTTAGAGATCAAACTCCAAAATCACGCAAAACACCGCAACCATTTTCCACTATCTATAACTCCATTTCTAGTATTCGGGGCCACCGAGCCAAATCCATTTGGATCCTTTGATCCATTCCAGAGATAGTCGTTGCAATATTATCAAGGTGGGAAGCAGGATATGGTGAAGAAGAAAGAGAGAAGGGGGCCACGATGCTACCATTGTAGGAACTGGGGACACATAAGGAAGAATTGTCGAACATGGAGGAATACCGATGGGACCACAGTGTCCCAGCGTCCTCTACGAGAAGTGATTGGGATGGTTGCCTTCTTACGCTATCAAGTGGGTTATGTGAGGAAGCGTGGATATTAGATATAGTGAACTCTTATCATGTGGCATCAAACAACGAGTAGATCACTTGCTACAAGTCTATAAAGTTTTCTGATCTATCAAGGTGGCGATGTGCCTCAGTGCACTATGACATTGGAGATGTCAAGATCCAGACTTAAGATGGAAGTGAACATGTGATGTTAGAGACATGCTAAGGGTTCAAGAGAGATATGGCTTCGCTTGGTAAACTTCATGGCAATGGTTATGTCTACAAAGTGGGCAATCACAAGAAGACCAGGAGAGTTAAGAAGAAGCTTGTGACGAAGGGAAAGAGAACCAAGAACAACTTGCACAAAGTGTGAATAAACATTGTTGAAGATGTAACCGAGGAGAAGCCAGATGTGGATTTATGTTCAATCAAGGTGACCAAAACGAAGGGGCCAAACTTGGCGGCACTCATGAGAGTGAGCAACAAGGGAAGATTCCAATTCAAGTGTTGAAGATGATAACCACAAGATGATGAGGACATATCGTTAAGGTGAAGTTTGGTGGATGACCTTCGAATATGTATATAGGGCTATAGTTGGACTTATTATGTCTAGGGGTTGAACACATGTAAAATAAACCTATGCATCGCAGGGTAGATATTTTTTTTTTGCGGGAAGCAGTTAAACTATATTAGAGAAACTAGTAGGTTAGACACAATATCACGAAGGGGTGCTTTGGACGCCTGAGGAAGGGATGACTAGACCGACCATGTCGCGATTTTCGGAAATTTGCCTCATGGCCTTGGTGTGATTTGTCATGGATTATACTTTGTTGACTTAGTACATGGGATTTTTTTTTTGAGAATTGGGAATGATCTTTATGCTCCCAAGATGTAGGCATAAATATACGTGTCTACTTTTCTTAATGTTCTAAGCATGTAAATTATACCATAATTTGCAATGATTGTAATACATGTCCATAAACATATGTTTTCCTTTTCCCTACATAGAAGATAAGACACACTTTACAACTATTTTAAAAATAAAATAGTTCCCGCACCTTCTCGTTTTTCTTCCCTTACCCTAAATAGTTAGGACAAACTCTCCCCTCTATTGAATTCATACTCTATCCAATTGCTACAATATTTGGAACTGATGGAGAAGGACGGGCAATATATATTTTTGAACTGATGGAGAGAGGCGGACAATATGCTTTAACACTCCTCCTCACGTGTATGCTTATTTAGTCCTTAGACGTGGTATCGATGTAGGCCGCAAAATCTTTTTTTAATATTGGGTTGGCATGGTCTTGAAATTAAGATCTCTTGGCTCGGATACCGTATTAAATTCATGTGGGTCTTGAAATTAAGACCTCTTGGCTCGGATACCATATTAAATTCATATTTCAGCCAGTTGCTCCGAAAGTATGGAGAGAGGCGAGTAATTTTTTTTCTTCTGGAAAAGGAGGTTAAACCCCCTGCCTCTGCATCAATCGATGCATACGGCCATCTTTTTAATTATTCCACGAAGGTCTGACAAAAACATACATCAAGCCACCCAAAGCCACTACTCACACCTATAAAATTGATAATGCCGCGTGCTCTCACTCCCCATATCTATAACTGATGTCATCGCCGATCCATTCATATAATGTATCGGAACCAACAACCGGTGCGGCAGACCTAAAATGTACACCACGTGCACACATTTTAGAAGCCACCATCATCATCGAACCACTGTCCCATCTTCAGGAGATAGATCTGCATCATCCTTGCCAGTCCGACCAACCGTCGACGCCACCACGGTGCCCAACGACGCCATCGCCCTGCGCTTGTCCATATCGATGTGGAGACTCTGGAAGATCTGTCGTGTGTAGCACCTACCGACCAGGCATGACAAAGCGTATCACCTATCGGCCGGGCATGACTTGACATGTCCATCGAAGCTCCGTTCAAGACGAAGTCGCTCCGCCTCCTGCCTCTGCCTTCCAGTGCTGCTCCGCAAACGATACTCCAAAGAGAGAAACGGCACCATAGTGCCGCCATCATCCGATCTGGAACACCAGATCCTAGGGTTTCCCCAGAGCAACACGAGTGCGTTGACAGTAGTTACTCGAGGATGCCTTCATCAAGGCAACGGCAGAACGCCGCCTCCGCCTGTCGTTGGCTCGGTTTTCACTGGCAACCATGTCACCCCGACTTGCAGCCGGGACTAGATGACGGGTCTCGAGATCCGATCACCCAGCTTCAGGCCGACTACCTCCGACGGAGGAGATGACCACCACCGCTGGCTGCACCGGCCAGAACAGATCTGACCGGAGGTGCCTCCAAGCAGCCCACCAGGCCCTCCATGCCGCTGTCGATCCAAAGCCAGATGACGCGCCGCCACAACAGAAGTTGCCGCCGCCCTAATAAGTCAATCTGCCATCCGCCACTGCCCATGACCGGGTTGCCCGACGCGCCGCAGTCGCCGTCGCCCATGGCAGGGCCAGCCACCGCCGCCACCGCCGCAGTGAAAGCACAAGTGCACCCTGGGTGATTTTGGTAATTAATGTCAACATATCTCGTGCTGGACTAATACTTTTATCAAGTGTATTTCATACAAGGTCTATAGTGGCGTGGAAAGGACAAGAGGATGTGGAACCCCTTCAAAATGCTAAGGATACATATTGGCAAAAGCTCAAGACTCTTCATTTCTATTTTAGTGATCCAAGATCACATTGAGTCCATAGAAAAGCCAATACTATTAAAAGGGGATGAGGTGTTGCTTAATGGTCTACTTGCTCAAATGCTTAGTGATATTGCTCCAAATCCCTCAACCACTTTCTCATTGCAAATATGTTCAAAACTCAAAGTCAAACTCGGCCCCACCGATTCATCCTATCCAGAGCCACCGAGTTCATATGATATAGGCACTGCCAGAAACCTAAACCGTCCGGTCACACCGATACGGATCTCGGTCTCACCGAGATGGCCTTGCAAACTCTCTGTTTCCCTTTGTAACATTTTGATCTCACCGAAATGAGCAATCGG
Source organism: Triticum dicoccoides (assembly GCF_002162155.2). Classification (NCBI taxonomy): domain Eukaryota; kingdom Viridiplantae; phylum Streptophyta; class Magnoliopsida; order Poales; family Poaceae; genus Triticum; species Triticum dicoccoides. Next base: position 457,112,162 of record NC_041383.1, read on the forward strand.
TCCCACTGAGTTTGCATGACATCTTCTCTGTTTGCTTATTGCTTCACTTCGGTCACACCGACTTGATGCAATCGGCGCCACTGAATTGATATTTGCCCTAAGCCCTAGCACATCGGTCACACCGAGTTGTTCCAGTCGGTCCCACCGAGATTCCTAACGTTCACATTTTTGAACTGAATCGGTCTCACCGAGTTCTTCTATTCGGTCTGACTGAGTTGGGTCAAGTATGTGTAATGGTTGAATTTTATGTGGAGGCTATATATGTTGGGGAACGCAGCAGAAATTCAAAATTTTCCTACAAGTCACCAAGATCTATCTATGGAGAGACTAGCAACGAGGGGAAGGAGAGTGCATCTACATACCCTTGTAGATCGCTAAGCGGAAGCGTTCAAGAGAACGGGGTTGAAGGAGTCGTACTCGTCGTGATCCAAATCACCGGAGATCCTAGTGCCAAACGGATGACACCTCAGCGTTCAACACACGTGCAGCCCGGTGACGTCTCCCATGCCTTGATCCAGCAAGGAGAGAGGGAGAGATTGAGGAAGACCCCATCCAGCAGCAGCACAACGGTGTGGTGGTGATGGAGGAGCGTGGCAATCCTGCAGGTCTTCACCAAGCACCGCGGGAGAGGAGGAGAAAGAGAGGTAGGGATGCGCCAACAGGAGAAGAACTTCGTGTGTTGGGCTGCCCCTTTGCCTCCACTATATATAGGGGAAGAGGGAGGGCTGCGCCCCCACCTAGGGTTCCCTCCCTAGGGGTGGCGGCAGCCCCAATCCCCATCTGGGTGGCAGCCAAGGGGGGGGAGAGGGGAAACTTGCCCCCCAAGTAAGGTGGGTGCGCCCCCTCCCCAAACCCTAGGCGCATTGGGCCCTTGTGGGGGGGGGGGGCGCACCAGCCCACCTGGGGCTGGTACCCTCCCACACTTGGCCCATGCTGCCCTCTGGGGCCGGTGGCCCCACTTGGTGGACCCCCGGGACCCTCCCGGTGGTTCCGGTACGTTATCGATAACACCCGAAACTTTTCCGGTGACCAAAACAGGACTTCCCATATATAAATCTTTACCTCCGGACCATTCCGGAACTCCTCGTGACGTCCGGGACTCCGAACAATATTTGGTGACCACGTATATCTATTCCCTATAACCCTAGCGTCATCGAACCTTAAGTGTGTAGACCCTACGGGTTCGGGAACCATGCAGACATGACCGAGACGTTCTCCGGTCAATAACCAACAGCGGGATCTGGATACCCATGTTGGCTCCCACATGTTCCACGATGATCTCATCGGATGAACTACGATGTCAAGGACTCAATCAATCCCGTATACAATTCCCTTTGTCCAGTGGTATTATACTTGCCCGAGATTCAATTATCGGTATGCCGATACCTTGTTCAATCTCGTTACCGGCAATTCTCTTTACTTGTTCCGTAACACATCATCCCGTGATCAACCCCTTGGTCACATTGTGCACATTATGATGATGTCCTACCGAGTGGGCCCAGAGATACCTCTCCGTTACACGGAGTGACAAATCCCAGTCTCGATTTGTGCCAACTCAACAGACACTTTTGGAGATACCCGTAGTGTACCTTTATAGCAACCCAATCACGTTGTGACGTTTGGTACACCCAAAGCATTCCTACGGTATCCGGGAGTTGCACAATCTCATGGTCTAAGGAAATGATACTTGACATTAGAAAAGCTTTAGCATACGAACTACACGATCTTTGTGCTAGGCTTAGGATTGGGTCTTGTCCATCACATCATTCTCCTAATGATGTGATCCCGTTATCAACGACATCCAATGTCCATGGTCAGGAAACCGTAACCATCTATTGATCAACGAGCTAGTCAACTAGAGGCTTACTAGGGACATGGTGTTGTCTATGTATCCACACATGTATCTGAGTTTCCTATCAATACAATTATAGCATGGATAATAAATGATTATCATGAACAAGGAAATATAATAATAATAACTAATTTATTATTGCCTCTAGGGCATATTTCCAACAGTCTCCCACTTGCACTACAGTCAATAATCTAGTTCACATCGCCATGTGATTAACACTGACAGGTCACATCGCCATGTGACCAACATCCAAAGAGTTTACTAGTGTCACTAAACTAGTTCACATCATCATGTGATTAAGACTCAATGAGTTCTGGGGTTTGATCATGTTTTGCTTGTGAGAGAGGTTTTAGTCAACGTGTCTGCAACATTCAAATCCGTATGTACTTCGCAAATCTCTAGGTCATATTGTAAATGCTGCTTCCACGCTCCACTTGGAGCTATTCCAAATGGTTGCTCCACTATACGTATCCAGTTTGCTACTCAGAGTCATTCGGATAGGTGTTAAAGCTTGCATCGACATAACCCTTTACGTCGAACTCTTTATCACCTCCATAATCGAGAAACATATCCTTATTCCTCTAAGGATATTTTTGACCGCTATCTGGTGATCCACTCCTTGATCACCTTTGTACCCTCTTGCCAGATATGCAGCAAGGCACAAATCAGGTGCGGTACACAACATAGCATACTGTAGAGCCTACGTCTAAAGCATAGGGGACGACCTTCGTCCTTTCTCTCTTTTCTGCCGTGGTCCAGCTTTAAGTCTTAACTTCATACCTTACATCTCAGGCAAGAACTCCTTCTTTGACTGATCCATCTTGAACACCTTCAAGATCATGTCAAGGTATATGCTCATTTGAAAGTACCATTAAGCGTTTTTTGATCTATCCTCGTAGATCTTGATGCTCAATGTTCAAGTAGCTTAATCCAGGTTTTCTATTCAAAAACACCTTTCAAATAACCCTATATGCTTTCCAGAAATTCTACATCATTTCTGATCAACAATATGTCAACAACATATACTCATCAGAAATTCTATAGTGCTCCCACTCACTTCTTTGGAAATACAAGTTTCTCATAAACTTTGTATAAACCCAAAATCTTTGATCATCTCATCAAAGCGTACATTCCAACTCCAAGATGCTTACTCCAGTCCTTAGAAGGATCACTGGAGCTAGCATACCTTTTAGCATCCTTAGGATCGACAAAACCTTTCTGATTGTATCACATACAACCTTTCCTTACGAAAACTGGTAAGGAAACTCGTTTTGACATCCATCTGCCAGATTTCATAAATGCAGCTATTGCTAACATGATTCCGGCGGACTTAAGCATCATTATGGATGAGAAAAATCTCATCGTAGTCAACTCCTTGAACTTGTGAAAAACTCTTCGCCACAAGTCGAGCTTCATAGACGGTGACATTATCGTCCACGTCCGTCTTCTTCTTAAAGATCCATTTATCTCAATGGCTTGCCGATCATCAGGCAAGTCCACCAAAGTCCATGCTTTGTTCTGATACATGGATCCTATCTCGTATTTCATGGCTTCTAACCATTTGTTGGAATATGGGCCCACCATTGCTTCTCCATAGCTCGTAGGTTCATTGTTGTCTAGCAACATGACCTTCAAGACAGGATTACTGTACCACTCTGAAGTAGTACGCATCCTTGTCACCCTACGAGGTACGGTAGTGACTTGATCCGAAGTTTCATGATCACTATCATAAGCTTCTACTTCAATTGGTGTAGGTGCCATAGGAACAACTTCCTGTGCCCTGCTACACACTAGTTGAAGTGATGGTTCAACAACCTCATCAAGTCTCCACCATCCTCCCACTCAATTCTTTCAAGAGAAACTTTTCCTCAAGAAGGGACCCGTTTCTAGAAACAATACCTATTGCTTTCGGATGTGAATTAGGAGGTATACCCAACTGTTTTGGGTGTCCTATGAAGATGCATTTTATCCGCTTTGGGTTCGAGCTTATCAACCTGAAACTTTTTCACATAAGCGTCGCAGCCCCAAACTTTTAAAAACGACAACTTAGGTTTCTCCAAACCATAGTTCAAACGGTGTCGTCTCAATGGAATTACGTGGTGCCCTATTTTAAAGTGAATGCGGTTGTCTCTAATGCCTAACCCATGAACGATAGTGGTAATTCGATAAGAGACATCATGGTACGCACCATATCCAATAGGGTGCAACTATGATGTTCGGACACACCATCACACTATGGTGTTCCAGGCGGTATTAATTGTGAAACAATTTCCACAATGTCTTAATTGCGTTCCAAAGCTCGTAACTCAGATACTCGTCTCTATGATCATATCATAGACATTTTATCCTCTTGTCACGATGATCTTCAACTTCACTCTGAAATTACTTGAACCTTTCAATGATTCAGACTTGTGTTTCATCAAGTAAATACACTTAGCATCTACTCAAATCATCTGTGAAGTAAGAACATAACAATATCCACTGCGTGCCTCGGCACTCATTGGACAACACACATCAAAATGTATTACTTCCAACAAGTTGCTCTCTTGTTCCATCTTACTGAAAACGAGGCTTTTTAGTCATCTTGCCCATGTGGTATGATTTGCATGTCTCAAGTGATTCAAAATCAAGTGAGTCCAAACGATCCATCTGCATGGAGTTTCTTCATGCGTACATACCAATAGACATGGTTTGCATGTCTCAAACTTTTCAAAAACGAGTGAGTCCAAAGATCCATCAACATGGAGCTTCTTCATGCGTTTTTATGACTTACATGGCAGTGCCACAAGTAGGTGGTACTATCATTACTATATTGTATCTTTTGGCATGAACATGTGTATCACTACAATCGAGATTCAATAAACCTTTCATTTTAGGTGCAATACCATTGAAGGTATTATTCAAAAACCAGAGTAACCATTATTCTCCTTAAATGAATAACCGTATTGCGATAGACATAATCCAATCATGTCTATGCTCAACACAAACACCAAACTCGATGGTAGAGGGAGCGTGCGATGCTTGATCACATCAAGATTGGAAAACACTTCCAACACATATCGTCAGCTCACCTTTAGCTAGTCTCCGTTTATTCCGTAGCCTTTTATTTCGAGTTACTAACACTTAGCAACCGAACCGGTATCTAATACCCTGGTGCTACTAGGAGTACTAGTAAAGTACACATTAACATAATGTATATCCAATATACTTCTATCGACCTTGTCAGCCTTCTCATCTATCAAGTATCTAGGGTGATTCTGCTCCAGTGGCTATTCCCCTTATTACAGAAGCACTTTAGTCTCGGGTTTGGGTTCAACCTTGGGTTTCTTCACTAGAGCAGCAGCTGATTTGCCGTTTCATGAAGTATCCCTTCTTGCCCTTGCCCTTTTTGAAACTAGTGGTTTTACTAACCATCAACAATTGATGCTCCTACTTGACTTCTACTTTCGTGGTGTCAAACATCGCGAATACTTCAAGGATCATCATATCTATCCCTGATATGTTATAGTTCATCACGAAGCTCTAGCAGCTTGGTGGCAATGACTTTGGAGAAACATCACTATCTCATCTGGAATATCAACTCCCACTCGATTAAAGTGATTGTTGTATTCAGATAATCTGAGCACAAGCTCAACGATTGAGCTTTTCTCCCTTAGTTTGCAGGCTAAGAAAATCGTCGGAGGTCTCATACCTCTTGACGTGGGCACGAGCCTGAAATCCCAATTTCAGCCCTCGAAACATCTCATATGTTCCGCGACGTTTCGAAAACGTCTTTGGTGGCTCTACTCTAAACCATTTAACTGAACTATCAGGTAGTTATCAAAACGTGTATGTCAGATGTTCGCAACATCCACAGACTATGTTTGAGGTCCAGCACACCGAGCGGTGCATTAAGGACATAAGCCTTCTACGAAGCAACGAGGACAGTCCTTAGTTCACGGACCCAGTCCGCATAATTGCTACTATCAACTTTCAACTAAATTTTCTCTCGGAACATATCTAAAACAGTAGAACTAAAGCACGAGCTACGACATAATTTGCAAGAATATTTTAACTATGTTCAGGATAATTAAGTTCATCTTATGAACTCCCACTTAGATAGACATCCCTCTAGTCATCTAAGTGATTACATGATCCGAGTCAACTAGGCCGTGTCCGATCATCACGTGAGACGGACTAGTCATCATCGGTGAACATCTTCATGTTGATCGTATCTACTATACGACTCATGCTCGACCTTTCGGTCTCTTGTGTTCCGAGGCCATGTCTGTACATGCTAGGCTCGTCAAGTCAACCTAAGTGTTTCGCGTGTGTAAATCTGGCTTACACCCGTTGTATGTGAATGTTAGAATCTATCACACCCAATCATCATGTGGTGCTTCGAAACGACGAACTTTCGCAACGGTGCACAGTTAGGGGGAACACTTTCTTGAAATTTTAATGAGGGATCATCTTATTCACTACCGTCGTTCTAAGCAAATAAGATGTATAAACATGATAAACATCACATGCAATCAAATAGTGACATGATATGGCCAATATCATATTGCTCCTTTTGATCTCCATCTTCGGGGCTCCATGATCATCATCGTCACCGGCATGACACCATGATCTCCATCATCATGATCTCCATCATCGTGTATTCATGAAGTTGTCTCTCAAACTTATTACTTCTACTACTATGGCTACCGGTTAGCAATAAAGTAAAGGAATTACATGGCGTTGTTCAATGACACGCAGGTCATACAATAAATAAAGACAACTCCTATGGCTCCTGCCGGTTGTCATACTCATCGACATGCAAGTCGTGATTCCTATTACAAGAACATGATCAATCTCATACATCACATATCATTCATCACATTCTTCTTGGCCATATCACATCACATATCATACCCTGCAAAAACAAGTTAGACGTCCTCTAATTGTTGTTCGCATGTTTTACGTGGCTGCTATGGGTTTCTAGCAAGAACGTTTCTTACCTACACAAAAACCACAACGTGATATGTCAATTGCTATTTACCCTTCATAAGGACCCTTTTCATCGAATCTGATCCGACTAAAGTGGGAGAGACTGGCACCCGCTATCCACCTTATGCAACAAGTGCATGTCAGTCGGTGGAACCTGTCTCACGTAAGTGTACGTGTAAGGTCGGTCCAGGCCGCTTCATCCCACAATGCCGCCGAATCAAGATTGGACTAGTAACGGTAAGCATATTGAACAAAATCAACACCCACAATTACTTTGTGTTCTACTCGTGCAAAGAACCTACGCAATAGACCTAGCTCATGATGCCACTGTTGGGGAACGTAGCAGAAATTCAAAATTTTCCTACGAGTCACCAAGATCTATCTATGGAGAGACTAGCAACGAGGGGAAGGAGAGTGCATCTACATACCCTTGTAGATTGCTAAGCGGAAGCGTTCAAGAGAACGGGGTTGAAGGAGTCGTACTCGTCGTGATCCAAATCACCAGAGATCCTAGTGCCGAACGGACGGCACCTCCGTGTTCAACACACGTGCAGCCCGGTGACGTCTCCCATGCCTTGATCCAGCAAGGAGAGAGGGAGAGGTTGAGGAATACCCCATCCAGCAGCAGCACAACGGCGTGGTGGTGATGGGGGAGCGTGGCAATCCTGCAGGGCTTCGCCAAGCACCGCGGGAGAGGAGGAGAAAGAGAGGTAGGGCTGCGCCAACAGGAGCAGAACTTCGTGTGTTGGGCTGCCCCTTTGCCTCCACTATATATAGGGGAAGAGGGAGGGCTGCGCTCCCACCTAGGGTTCCCTCCCTAGGGGTGGCGGCAGCCCCAATCCCCATCTGGGTGGCGGCCAAGGGGGGGGGGGGAGAGGGGAAACTTGCCCCCCGAGTAAGGTGGGTGTGCCCCCTCCCCAAACCCTAGGCGCCTTGGGACCTTGTGGGGGGGCGCACCAGCCCACCTGGGGTTGTTCCCCTCCCACACTTGGCCGATGCTGCCCTCTGGGGCCGGTGGCCCCACTTGGTGGACCCCCGGGACCCTCCCGGTGGTCCCGGTATGTTACCGATAACACCCGAAACTTTTCTGCTGACCAAAACAGGACTTCCCATATATAAATATTTACCTCTGGACCATTCCGGAACTCCTCGTGACATCCGGGATCTCATCCGGGACTCCGAACAACATTCCGTAACCACGTATATCTATTCCCTATAACCCTAGCATTATCGAACCTTAAGTGTGTAGACCCTACGGGTTCGGGAACCATGCAGACATGACCGAGACGTTCTCCGGTCAATAACCAACAGCAGGATCTGGATACTGTTGGGGAACGTAGTAATTTCAAAAAAATTCCTACGCACACGCAAGATCATGGTGATTCATAGCAACGAGAGAGGAGAGTATTATCCACGTACCCTCGTAGACCGTAAGAGGAAGCGTTATGACAACGCGGTTGATGTAGTCGTACGTCTTCACGATCCGACCGATCCAAGTACCGAACGTACGGCACCTTCGAGTTCAGCACACGTTCAGCTTGATGACGATCCCCGGACTCCGATCCAGCAAAGTGTCGGGGATGAGTTCCATCAGCACGACGGCGTGGTGACGATGATGATGTTCTACCGGCGCAGGGCTTCGCCTAAACTCCGCGACGATATGACCGAGGTGGAATATGGTGGAGGGGGACACCGCACACGGCTAAGGAACCATCCGTAGATCAACTTGTGTGTCATGGGGTGCCCCCCTGCCCCCGTATATAAAGGAGCAAGGGGGGAGGAGGCCGGCCCTAGGAGGGGGCGCGCCAAGTGTGGAGTCCTACTAGGACTCCCTAGTCCTAGTAGGATTCCACCTCCCTTGTTGGAGTAGGGGAAGGGGAAAGAGGGGGAGAGGAAGAAGGAAAGGGGGGCTGCGCCCCTTGTTGGTGTAGGCCTCCTTCCTTTTGGCCTCTCTCCTCTATTCCCTTATGGCCAAATAAGGCCCATATACTCCCCGGCGAATTCCCGTAACTCTCTGGTACTCCGAAAAATACCTGAATCACTCGGAACCTTTCCGAACTCGGAATATAGTCGTCCAATATATCGATCTTTACGTCTCGACCATTTCGAGACTCCTCGTCATGTCCGCGATCTCATCCGGGACTCCGAACTCCTTCGGTACATCAAAACTCATAAACTCATAATATAACTGTCATCGAAACCTTAAGCGTGCGGACCCTACGGGTTCGAGAACTATGTAGACATGACCTAGAACTATTCTTGGTCAATAACCAATAGCGGAACCTGAATTCCCATATTGGCTCCTACATATTCTACGAAGATCTTTATCGGTCAAACCGCATAACAACATACTTTGTTCCCTTTGTCATCGGTATGTTACTTGCCCGAGATTCGATCGTCGGTATCCAATACCTAGTTCAATCTCGTTACCGGCAAGTCTCTTTACTCGTTACGTAATGCATCATTCCGTAACTAACTCATTAGCTACATTGCTTGCAAGGCTTATAGTGATGTGCATTACCGAGAGGGCCCAGAGATACCTCTCCGATAATCGGAGTGACAAAACCTAATCTCGAAATACGCCAACCCAACATGTACCTTTGGAGACACATGTAGTACTCCTTTATAATCACCCAGTTATGTTGTGACGTTTGGTAGCACCCAAAGTGTTCCTCCGGTAAACGGGAGTTGCATAATCTCATAGTTACAGGAACATGTATAAGTCATGAAGAAATCAATAGCAATATACTAAACGATCAAGTGCTAGGCTAACGGAATGGGTCATGTCAATCACATCATTCTCCTAATGATGTGATCCCATTAATCAAATGACAACACATGTCTATGGTTAGGAAACATAACCATCTTTGATTAATGAGCTAGTCAAGTAGAGGCATACCAGTGACGTTATGTTGGTCTATGTATTCACACATGTATTATGTTTCCAGTTAATACAATTCTAGCATGAATAATAAACATTTATCATGATATAAGGAAATAAATAATAACTTTATTATTGCCTCTAGGGCATATTTCCTTCAGTCTCCCACTTGCACTAGAGTCAATAATCTAGTTCACATCGCCATGTGATTTAACACCAATATCCATATCTATATATGATTAACACCCATAGTTCACATCGTCATGTGACCAACACCCAAAGGGTTTACTAGAGTCAATAATCTAGTTCACATTGTTATGTGATTAACACCCAAAGAGTACTAAGGTATGATCATGTTTTGCTTGTGAGAGAAGTTTAGTCAACGGGTCTGTCACATACAGAGCCGTATGTATTTTGCAAATATTCTATGTCTACAATGCTCTGCACGGAGCTACTCTAGCTAATTGCTCCCACTTTCAATATGTATTCAAATTGAGACTTAGAGTCATCTGGATCGGTGTAAAAGCTTGCATCAATGTAACTCTTTACGACGGGCTCTTTTATCACCTCCATAATCGAGAAATATTTCCTTAGTCCTCACTAAGGATGTTCTTGACCAATGTCCAGTGATCTACTCCTAGATCACTATTGTACTCCCTTGCCAAATTCAGAGCAAGGTATACAATAGGTCTGGTACATAGCATAGCATACTTTATAGAACATATGACTGGGGCATAGGGAATGACTTTCATTCTCTTTTCTATTTTCTGCCGTGGTCGGGATTTGAGTCTTACTCAATTTCACACCTTTGCAACACAGGCAAGAAACTCTTTCTTTGACTGTTCCATTTTGAACTACTTCAAAATCTTGTCAAGGTATGTACTCATTGAAAAACTTATCAAGCGTCTTGATCTATCTCAATAGATCTTGATGCTCAATATGTAAGTAGCTTTACTGAGGTCTTTCTTTTTAAAACTCCTTTCAAACACTCCTTTATGCTTTGCAGAATAATTCTACATTATTTCCGATCAACAATATGTCATTCACATATACTTATCAGAAATGTTGTAGTGCTCCCATTCACTTTCTTGTAAATACAGGCTTCACCGCAAGTTTGTATAAAACTATATGCTTTGATCAACTTATCAAAGCGTATATTCCAACCACGAGATGCTTGCACCAGTCCATCGATGGATCGCTGGAGCTTGCACAATTTGTTAGCACCTTTTGGATTGACAAAACCTTCTGGTTGCATCATATACAACTCTTCTTTAAGAAAACCATTAAGGAATGCAGTTTTGTTTATCCATTTGCCAGATTTCATAAAATGCGGCAATTGCTAACATGATTCAGACAGACTTAAGCATAGATACGAGTGAAAAACTCTCATCGTAGTCAACACCTTGAACTTGTCGAAAACCTTTTGCGACAATTCTAGCTTTGTAGATAGTAACACTATCAGCGTCCGCCTTCCTCTTGAAGATCCATTTAATCTCAATGTCTCGCCGATCATTGGGCAAGTCTATCAAAGTCCATACTTTGTTTTCATACATGGATCTCATCTCAGATCTCATGGCCTCAAGCCATTTTGCGGAATCTGGGCTCACCATCGCTTCTTCATAGTTCGTAGGTTCGTCATGGTCTAGTAACATAACTTCCAGAACAGGATTACCGTACCACTCTAGTGCGGATCTTACTCTGGAAGACCTACGAGGTTCTGTAGTAACTTAATCTGAAGTTTCATGATCATCATCATTAATTTCCTCACTAATTGGTGTAGTAGTCACAGGAACAGATTTCTGTGATGAACTACTTTCCAATAAGGGAGCAGGTACAGTTACCTCATCAAGTTCTACTTTCCTCCAACTCACTTCTTTCGAGAGAAACTCCTTCTCTAGAAAGGATCCATTCTTAGAAACGAATGTTTTTCCTTTGGATTTGTGATAGAAGGAGTATCCAACAGTTTCCTTTGGGTATTCTATGAAGACGCACTTCTCCGATTTGGGTTCGAGCTTATCAGGTTGAAAACCTTTTTCATATAAGCATCGCAACTCCAAACTTTAAGAAATGACAGCTTAGGTTTACTTCTAAACCATAGTTCATACGATGTCGTCTCAACGGATTTAGATGGTGCCCTTTTAACGTGAATGCAGCTGTGTCTAATGCATAACCCCAAAACGATAATGGTAAGAGACATCATAGATCGCACCATATCCAATAAAAGTGTGGTTATGACATTCGGACACACCATAACGTTGTGGTGTTCCAGGTGGCGTGAGCTGTGAAACTATTCCACATTGTTTTAATTGAAGACCAAACTCGTAACTCAAATATTCATCTCCGCGATCAGATCGCAGAAACTTTATTTTCTTGTTATGATGATTTTTCCACTTCACTCTGAAATTCTTTGAACCTTTCAACTGTTTCAGACTTATGTTTCATCAAGTAGATATACCCATATCTGCTCAAATCATCTTGTGAAGGTCAGAAAATAACGATACTTGCCACGAGCATCAACACTCATTGGATCGCATACATCGGTATGTATTATTTCCAATAAGTCAGTAGCTTGTTCCATTGTTTCGGAGAACGGAGTTTTAGTCATCTTGCCCAAAAGGCACGGTTCGCAAGCATCAAATGATTCATAACCAAGTGATTCCAAAAATCCATCTTTATGGAGTTTCTTCATGTGCTTTACACCGATATGACCCAAACGGCAGTGCCACAAATAAGTTGCACTATCATTATTAACTTTGCATCTTTTGGCATCAATATTATGAATATGTGTATCAGTATGATCGAGATCCAACAAACTATTTTCATTGGGTGTATAACCATCGAAGGTCTTATTCATGTAAACAGAATAACAATTATTCTTTAACTTCAAATGAATAACCGTATCGCAATAAATATGATCAAATCATATTCATGCTCAACGCAAACGCCAAATAACATTTATTTAGGTTTAACACTAATCCCGAAAGTATAGGGAGTGTGCGATGATGATCATATCAATCTTGTTACCACTTCCAACACTCATCGCCACTTCCCCTTCAACTAGTCTCTGTTTATATAACTCCTGTTTCGAGTTACTAATCTTAGCAACTGAACAAGTATCAAATACTCAGGGGCTACTATAAACACTAGTAAGGCACACATCAATAACCTGTATATCAAATATACCCTTGTTCACTTCGCCATCCTTCTTATCCACCAAATATTCAGGGCATTTCCGCTTCCAGTGACCATTTCCTTTGCAGTGTAAGCACTCAGTTTCAGGCTTTGGTCCAGCTGTGGGCTTCTTCACGGGAGTGACAACTTGCTTGTCATTCTACTTGAAGTTCCCTTTCTATCCCTTTGCCCTTTTCTTGAAACTAGTGGTCTTGTCAATCATCAACACTTGATGCTCTTTCTTGATTTCTACCTTCGTCGATTTCAACATCATGAAGAGCCCGGGAATCGTTTTCGTCATCCCTTGCATATTATAGTTCATCACAAAGTTCTACTAACTTAGTGATGGTGACTAGAGAACTCTGTCAATCACTATCTTATCTGGAAGATTAACTCCCACTTGATTCAAGCGATTGTAGTACCCAGACAATCTGAGCACATGCTCACTAGTTGAGCGATTCTCCTCCATCTTTTAGCAATAGAACTTGTTGGAGACTTCATATCTCTCAACTTGGGTATTTGCTTGAAATATTAACTTCAACTCCTGGAACATCTCATATGGTCCATGACGTTCAAAACGTCTTTGAAGTCCCGATTCTGACCCATAAAGCATGGTGCACAAAACTATCAAGTAGTCATCATATTGAGCTAGCCAAATGTTCATAACATCTGCATTTGCTCCTGCAATAGGTCTGTCACCTAGCGGTGCATCAAGGACATAATTCTTCTGTGCAGCAATGAGGATAAATCTCAGATCATGGATCCAATCCGCATCATTGCTACTAACATCTTTCAACACAATTTTCTCTAGGAACATATCAAAATAAACACATGAAAGCAACAACGCAAGCTATTGATCTACAACATAATTTGCAAAATACTATCAGGACTAAGTTCATGATAAATTAAAGTTCAATTAATCATATTACTAAAGAACTCCCACTTAGACAGACATCTCTCTAGTCATCTAAGTGATTCGTGATCCAAATCAACTAAACCATGTCCGATCATCACGTGAGATGGAGTAGTTTCAATGGTGAACATCACTATATTGATCATATCTACTATATGATTCACGTTCGACCTTTCGGTCTCCGTGTTCCGAGGCCGTATCTGTATATGCTAGGCTCGTCAAGTTTAACCTGAGTATTCCGCGTGTGCAACTGTTTTGCACCCGTTGTATTTGAACGTAGAGCCTATCACAACCGATCATCACGTGGTGTCTCAGCACGAAGAACTTTCGCAATGGTGCATACTCAGGGAGAACACTTCTTGATAATTTAGTGAGAGATCATCTTAAAATGCTACCGTCAATCAAAGCAAGATAAGATGCATAAAGGATAAACATCACATGCAATCAATATAAGTGATATGATATGGCCATCATCATCTTGTGCTTGTGATCTCCATCTTCGAAGCACCGTCGTGATCACCATCGTCACCGGCGTGACACCTTGATCTCCATTGTAGCATCGTTGTCGTTACGCCATCTTTTGCTTCTACGACTATCGCTACCGCTTAGTGATAAAGTAAAGCAATTACAGGGCGTTTGCATTTCATACAATAAAGCGACAACCATATGGCTCCTGCCAGTTGCCGATAACTTCGGTTACAAAACATGATCATCTCATACAATAAAATATAGCATCACGTCTTGACCATATCACATCACAACATGCCCTGCAAAAACAAGTTAGAAGTCCTCTACTTTGTTGTTGCAAATTTTACGTGGCTGCTACGGGCTTAGCAAGAACCGTTCTTACCTATGCATCAAAACCACAACGATAGTTCGTCAAGTTAGTGCTGTTTTAACCTTCGCAAGGACCGGGCATAGCCACACTCGGTTCAACTAAAGTTGGAGAAACAGACACCCGCTAGTCACTTGTGTGCAAAGCACGGCGGTAAAACCAGTCTCGCGTAAGCGTACACGTAATGTCGGTCTGGGCCGCTTCATCCAACAATACCGCTGAACCAAAGTATGACATGCTGGTAAGCAGTATGACTTGTATCGCCCATAACTCACTTGTGTTCTACTCGTGCATATGACATCTATGCATAAAACCTGGCTCTGATACCACTGTTGGGGAACGTAGTAATTTCAAAAAATTCCTACGCACACGCAAGATCATGGTGATGCATAGCAACGAGAGAGGAGAGTATTGTCCACGTACCCTCGTAGACCGTAAGCGGAAGCGTTATGACAACGCGGTTGATGTAGTCGTACGTCTTCATGATCCGACCGATCCAAGTACCGAACGTACGGCACCTCCGAGTTCAGCACACGTTCAGCTCGATGACGATCCCGGGACTCCGATCCAGCAAAGTGTCGGGGATGAGTTCCGTCAGCACGACGGCGTGGTGACGATGATGATGTTCTACCGGCGCAGGCTTCGCCTAAACTCCGCGACGATATGACCGAGGTGGAATATGGTGGAGGGGGGCACCGCACACGACTAAGGAATGATCCGTAGATCAACTTGTGTGTCATGGGGTGCCCCCCTGCCCCCGTATATAAAGGAGCAAGGGGGGAGGAGGCCGGCCCTAGGAGGGGGCGCGCCAAGTGTGGAGTCCTACTAGGACTCCCTAGTCCTAGTAGGATTCCACCTCCCTTGTTGGAGTAGGAGAAGGGGAAAGAGGGGGAGAGGAAGAAGGAAAGGGGGGCTGCGCCCCTTGTCCAATTCGGACCAGAGGGGGGGCGCAGGCCTCCTTCCTTTTAGCCTCTCTCCTCTATTCCCGTATGGCCTAATAAGGCCCATATACTCCCCGGCGAATTCCCGTAACTCTCCGGTACTCCGAAAAATACCCGAATCTCCCGGAACCTTTCCGAACTCCGAATATAGTCGTTCAATATATCGATCTTTACGTCTCGACCATTTAGAGACTCCTCGTCATGTCCCCGATCTCATCCGGGACTCCGAACTCCTTCGGTACATCAAAACTCATAAACTCATAATATAACTGTCATCGAAACCTTAAGCGTGCGGACCCTACGGGTTCGAGAACTATGTAGACATGACCTAGAACTGTTCTTGGTCAATAACCAATAGCGGAACCTGGATGCCCATATTGGCTCCTACATATTATATGAAGATCTTTATCGATCAAACCGCATAACAACATACTTTGTTCCCTTTGTCATCGGTATGTTACTTGCCCCAGATTCGATCGTCGGTATCCAATACCTAGTTCAATCTCGTTACCGGCAAGTCTCTTTACTCGTTACGTAATGTATCATTCCGTAACTAAATCATTAGCTACATTGCTTGCAAGGCTTATAGTGATGTGCATTACCGAGAGGGCCCAGAGATACCTCTCCGACAATCGGAGTGACAAAACCTAATCTCGAAATACGCCAACCCAACATGTACCTTCGGAGACACCTGTAGTACTCCTTTATAATCACCCAGTTACGTTTTGACGTTTGGTAGCACCCAAAGTGTTTCTCTGGTAAACGGGAGTTGCATAATCTCATAGTTACAGGAACATGTATAAGTCATGAAGAAAGCAATAGCAATATACTAAACGATCAAGTGCTAGGCTAACGGAATGGGCCATGTCAATCACATCATTCTCCTAATGATGTGATCTCATTAATCAAATGACAACACATGTCTATGGTTAGGAAACATAACCATCTTTGATTAATGAGCTAGTCAAGTAGAGGCATACTAGTGACGTTATGTTGGTCTATGTATTCACACATGTATTATGTTTCCGGTTAATACAATTCTAGCATGAATAATAAACATTTATCATGATATAAGGAAATAAATAATAACTTTATTATTGCCTCTAGGGCATATTTCCTTCAGATACCCATGTTGGCTCCCACATGTTTCACGATGATCTCATCGGATGAACCACGATGTCAAGGACTCAATCAATCCCGTATACAATTCCCTTTGTCCAGTGGTATTATACTTGCCCGAGATTCAATCGTCGGTATGCCGATACCTTGTTCAATCTTGTTACCGGGAAGTCTCTTTACTCGTTCCGTAACACATCATCCCGTGATCAACCCCTTGGTCACATTGTGCACATTATGATGATGTCCTACCGAGTGGGCCCAGAGATACCTCTCTGTTACACGGAGTGACAAATCCCAGTCTCGATTTGTGCCAACTCAACAGACACTTTCGGAGATACCCGTAATGTACCTTTATAGCCACCCAGTTACGTTGTGACGTTTGGTACACCCAAAGCATTCCTACGGTATCGGGAGTTGCACAATCTCATGGTCTAAGGAAATGATACTTGACATTAGAAAAGCTTTAGCATACGAACTACACGATCTTTGTGCTAGGCTTAGGATTGGGTCTTGTCCATCACATCATTCTCCTAATGATGTGATCCCGTTATCAACGACATCCAATGTCCATGGTCAGGAAACCGTAACCATCTATTGATCAACGAGCTAGTGAACTAGAGGCTTACTAGAGACATGGTGTTGTCTATGTATCACACATGTATCTGAGTTTCCTATCAATACAATTATAGCATGGATAATAAACGATTATCATGAACAAGAAAATATAATAGTAATAACTAATTTATTATGCTTCTAGGGCATATTTCCAACAATATATACCCCTCCACCCCCTTCTCCATATGAAAGAGATCCATCAGAACGTGCCTACACTTCTAGCATACATTTTCTGAGAAAAACCCATCTACTCATGTATTGAGATCAAGATATACCAATCCTACCACACGAATTTTGATTTTTAGCCTTCCCCAAGTTGCTTTTCACTCAAATCATATTTCCACCATATCCAAATTTGTGAGAGAAAGTTGAGTGTTGGGGAGACTATCATTTGAAGCACAAGAGCAAGGAGTTCATCATCAACACACCATCTATTACCTTCTGGAGAGTGGTGTCTCCTAGATTGGTTTGGTGTCACTTGGGAGCCTCGACAAGATTGTGGAGTTGAACCAAGAAGTTTGTAAGGGCAAGGAGATCACCTACTTCGTGAAAAATTACCCGAGTAAGGCAAGTCCTTCGTGGACGATGGCCATGGTGGGATAGACAAGGTTACTTCTTCGTGGACCCTTCGTAGGTGAGCCCTTTGTGGACTCGCGCAGCCGTTACCCTTCGTGGGTTGAAGTCTCCATTATCGTGGATGTACGATAGCACCGCCTATCGGAACCACGCCAAAAATCTCCGTGTCTTCATTGCATTTGCACACTCCAATCTCATCCCTTTACTTTCTTGCAATTATCACGTTTTACTCTTTCCGCTGCATGTACTCTTGCCATGCTTACTTGAAATGTATTGTGAATGCTTAAACTTGTGCTAAAACTCCACCTCAACTTGAAGAACTTAAAAACGGTCACTTTTGCTTGTTGAGGGTCTAATCACCCCCCTCTAGACCCCTCTTCTCAATCCTTTCACGCGGCCATCGCCATCGCCGCGGGATCGGCCGCACCTCCACACGCGCAAGGGCTCTGCACTGCCCGTGAGACGCTGGAGAGATGAGGATCCCCGCCACCGCCATCGCCCCCCCGGGCGCATCCCGGCGGCGTCCTCCGGCGGCGATGGGGTGAGGGAAGGAGGGGTCAGCTCTGACGACGGCTAGGGTTGGGGAACCGACCGAGTCGCCCGAGCGGGGGCGACACGGGGGTCAGATCCATTCCGTGAAAAGATAGCCTAGAGATTTGCCTCCCTTATGCACCCTCCAAACTTCGTCGGCGAACCCACGAATTTGCCTCCCCTCTGCCTGCCGCTTCGGTGACCCGTTGCGGGGAGGAGAATGCTGGTGTCTCCGCTCCGATTGGTAGTTTAGGATAGGTTTTTTTAGTCCTCGCGGGTGCGGCGCTCAGGCGGAGGGCGGCGCTTCTTCCTTGAGTTTGTCTTCTGGGCAGCGATCATCCTCGAGTTCGTTCTTCTGGACGTAGTCGACAGAGCTTCAGTGTAGATTCCCGCTGTCTCCTCGGGGCGGTAAGATTAGGATTTCTCATCATGTGTGAGATTTGGTGTCAGGTGCTTCATATCTGTGCAAGGGTTCAACGGTGATGACTGTGGCTCCAAAGCGCTGGTCCTTAGGGGCACGTGCCCGAAGACTTCCCGATTGTCGTCGATAATGTCAAGACGACTCCGGTAGCGGAGCGCCAACAGCGACGCGTCGGTGACTAGTTGTGACAACAATAATAGTTGTTCGATGGTCTCAAAATCTCAATGTAATTTTTATTATGTTTGAGATGCTTTGTATTTCCGGCGAACATTTATAATAGATATGATCATTTGAATAAATAGTTCCCGCAAAAAAAAGCTAGCAGTAGCCCGGTAGCAAGGTCGCAGTGGCGCATCCTTGCAGACCATGGTTCGACTTCCATCGGGAGCTCGTGATCTCACCCGGCTGGGCTCTTTCTATTAAAAATATGCCCCGGCGTGATAGCGATCATGGATCTCATTTTCTTTTTTCAAGGAAAAGAAAAGGGCAAGTGGACACCGGAGCTCTAAAAATGCATCTTCCCTGGCTTGGTAGCTACGTGCGACTCCGCGTGCAGGAGAGCGGAGAGCTACCGCGGCGTTGGGCACGCCTGCGAAAGCAACGAACGAGGGCGACCGAATCAGTGAACTCACCATGGATTCCCATCCCCGTCCATTGACGCAAAAATTTCCGTATAAATCACGACAGATTCCCCTGATCCTGATACGACGCTCGGAATTAGTTCCCCTGTCGTGTGCAAAACTCGGTCCTTGGGTTGTTCTCTTCAGCACCAGTAATTGGCGGCTTGGAGTTCCTTGGAGCGGAACGGAACGGAATGGACTGGAGTCTTCCTGGATTAGGGGCCGGTCGCGGCCGGGCGGCGCCGGAAAGCGAAGGGACGTAGACGGTGGAGCTCGCTACTGGGGGCGGTCTCTCTGGCGGGCTGTGAATGATGGATGGATGGCCTGGTGAGGGTGACGTGGACGACAGTGGCAATAATAATGCGCCGACCGCATCTCCTCCTCTCGTCGCGGCCGAGGGACGGATCCGTTGTACCCGTGGTGGCGCACGTGCCCCCCCGTTGGATTAAGAACTGACGATTTGGATTAGCAGTTTCTAGGATATTGGGACGGACGTCACGTGGAAATTTTCTTAACACTGTTTGATCATGGTCTCGCGAATCTCATCCCCCGATGAGGTAATAGGATATTGGGATAGGGAAGTGGATGGCCGGCTGCTCACATACTCACGAAACGTCACTAGTAGAATAATTAAGAAAGAATCATCATCGATCATTGCCTAGTGGATTATTGGTGAGACTGTTGCTGCAGGACGAGGCATCTCATCCCTTGCGGTCTCGCCCATCATTTCCTTGGCTCCTTCTCCTTTTCGCCCTTCGCGTCCATCACCAAAGCCACCTGCTGCTCCGGCTTTTGGCAACGCTTCGCTACTCGCTACGCTCATCCGGTGAAGGTCTTATCTTGCGTTGATGTGGCCGACCGTTATCAATGTATTTGGTTTGGCACACATTATTAATTTTAAATTTTAGGATGGTAAAACAACACCTAATCACAGCCCTGTCACGCATCCGTTGCTTTTGGTCGTTGGATCTAGGGCTGCAAACGAGTCGAGTTCGAGTGAATTGATTTTATTTTTGCGGGAGAGTTCGAGTGAATTGTATTAGGCTCAACTCAACTTATACTAAAATTCAGGCGGGCTCAAACTGAGCGAAGCTCGATGTCGAGCTATAGAAAGTGCTCCTGCTCAACTTGTAACGATTTCGAGTCGATCTCGAGCTAAATAAGATGATTTCTTAAATAATCTATAAGGATAATTATTAAACAAGGTATGCCAAAAACACAATATAAGAAACCATTATATACTTTAACTTATTCCCTCTCAGCCGACATGGATGAATTAGCAAGAGAAGAAAACAAAGGTGTGTCTAATCTCAAACTTTGATCAAAATAACATGATATTTTGCACATGGCTGACCACATACCAGATCGGGGCTAAAATTTCTCCAAACTTAATGAAGCTTCCATGTATGGTAGCAGGTAAAATAGAGAAAAATCGCACACAACATATATGATAATGTTTTTTGAATGTCCATGTGGTAATAATTTTCCAATTTCTTTTTAATATACTCCCTCCGTTTTTATTTATTCCGCATATTAGAGTTGATTGAAGTCAAACTTACTAAAATTTGACCAAGTTTATAAAAAAGAATACAAATATTTACCATAACAAATCTACATGAAGTGGAAGTATATTCAATAATAAATCTACTGGTATTGATTTGTTATTGTATATGTTAATATTTTTTGTCTATAAACTTTATCAAATTTATAAAGCTTGACTTTGACCAAACCTAATACGCGGAGTAAATAAAAACGGAGGAAGTATATCAGAATTATTAATACTCACTCCGTTCCATAATGTAGTGCATGCAGATTTTTTTGAAAATTCAAACTTAGCAAATTTTGATCAAATTTACAGACAAAACCATTTATATCTATTTAAATATATAAAATATAAAATTACATCTTATGATGAATCTAATAGTATGTGTTTGACATTTTAGATGTACATATTTTTCTCCACAGACTTGGTCAAAGTATGTGAGGTTTAACTTTTCAAAAAATCATAATATATGCACTATATTATGGAACGTAAGAGTATAATTATATGACATCAGACTATCGAGCTAAAATCGGGCGAGCCAGTGTTGGCTCAAAATCAGCTCATTTCTCAATCAAGCTACATAAAGTGTTCATGCCGAGCTTATTTTTTTGAGTCGAGCCAAAATAGTAGTCAATCTCCAGTGGCTCACATGCCTCGAGCTTTTCTTGCAGCCCTAGTAGGATCCCGTGTCTCGGTCGTTCTTAGCCATCCGATGCATCATTTCCATCCACGTGGATTGCTCATGGGCAGACTGTCCTTGGACTGCTATTCCAGAGGCAAAATCAGATACATCTCATTCACAACTATGGATTAACATGGGATCTCAAATGAGCGATGGTGATTCTGCTTCTTGTCCACAGTCTACCACTCACTCCCATGCATGCACCAGTACCCTCCCCATCCCCCCACGCATCGCCATCACCAACCACCTCGTCTCCCTCATGCCACCTTGCCACTATCCTCTCCCCCAAAGTCGTCAACCTTGTCACCCACCTTTCCTCATCACCTCGTCAGAAGAGGGAAATTGGCATGGTCAGGCGCCAACCACGACGGCGGCCAGATTCGCCATAGTCGCAACCACCTCGCCAAGGCTTTGAGCTTGGCCGCCATAGAGGCCAGCACAACACACCGGGACAGGACCTCACTTCAGCCACTTGAGGAGACGTCTGCCTGCTCCACGCCACCGATACCATGGAGCTTCCCCCCTTTAGTAGGCTAGCAGCCATGCTTCTCCGACCCATTAGGTTACCCCTCCAGCTTCAACCTCTGTGTAGATTTTTTCTGTCCCCACCACACAATCCCTTCTCTACGCGTGCTTCAACTCAGCTCAATTTCTTTGAAGTGGTTTTTGTTGGGGAACGTAGCAGAAATTCAAAAAATTTCTACGCATCACCAAGATCTATCTATGGAGAGACTAGCAACGAGTGAGAGGAGTGCATCTACATACCCTTGTAGATCGCGAGCGGAAGCGTTCAAGAACGGGGTTGAGGGAGTCGTACTCGTCGTGATCCAAATCATCGATGATCCTAGTGCTGAACGGACAACACCTCCGCGTTCAACACACGTACGGTTGGGAAGACGTCTCCTCCTTCTTGATCCAGCAAGGGGGAATGAGAGGTTGATGGAGATCCAGCAGCACGACGGCGTGGTGGTGGATGCAGCAGCGATCTCGGTAGGGCTTCGCCAAGCACAGCGAGAGGGAGAGGTGTCACGGGAGGGAGAGGGAGGCGCTAGGTGCTTGGGTGCAGCTGCCCTCCCTCCCCCTCTTCATATAGGCCCCCTAGGGGGGGTGCCGGCCCTAGGAGATCCAATCTCCAAGGGGGGCGGCGGCCAAGGGGGGAAACTTGCCCCCCAAGCCAAGTGGAGGCGCCCCCCACCCCTAGGGTTTCCAACCCTAGGCGCAGGGGCCCCCAAGGGGGGGGGGGCGCACCAGCCCACCAGGGGATGGTTCCCTTCCCACTTTAGCCCATGGGGCCCTCCAGGATAGGTGGCTCCACCCGGTGGACCCCCGGGACCCTTCCGGTGGTCCCGGTACAATACCGGTGACCCCGGAAACTTTCCCGATGGCCGAAACTTGACTTCCTATATATAATTCTTTACCTATGGACCATTCCGGAACTCCTCGCGACGTCCTGGATCTCATCCAGGACTCCGAACAACTTTTGGGTTACTGCATACTCATATCTCTACAACCCTAGCGTCACCGAACCTTAAGTGTGTAGACCCTACGGGTTCGGGAGACACGCAGACATAACCGAGACGACTCTCCGGTCAATAACCAACAGTGGGATCTAGATACCCATGTTGGCTCCCACATGCTCCTCGATGATCTCATCGGATGAACCACGATGTCGAGGATTCAATCAATCCCGTATACAATTCCCTTTGTCAATCGGTACGTTACTTGCCCGAGATTCGATCGTCGGTATCCCAATACCTCGTTTAATCTCGTTACCGGCATGTCACTTTACTCGTACCATAATGCATGATCCCATGACCAGACACTTGGTCACATTGAACTCATTATGATGATGCATTACCGAGTGGGCCCAGAGATACCTCTCCGTCATACGGAGTGACAAATCCCAGTCTCGATTCGTGCCAACCCAACAGACACTTTCGGAGATACCCGCAGTGCACCTTTATAGTCACCCAGTTACGTTGTGACGTTTGGCACACCCAAAGCACTCCTACGGTATCCGGGAGTTGCACAATCTCATGGTCTAAGGAAATGATACTTGACATTTGGAAAAGCTCTAGCAAAATAAACTACACGATCTTTGTGCTATGCTTAGGATTGGGTCTTGTCCATCACATCATTGTCCTAATGATGTGATCCCGTTATCAATGACATCCAATGTCCATAGTCAGGAAACCATGACTATTTGTTGATCAACGAGCTAGTCAACTAGAGGCTCACTAGGGACATGTTGTGGTCTATGTATTCACACGTGTATTACAATTTCCGGACAACACAATTATAGCATGAATAATAGACAATTATCATGAACAAGGAAATACAATAATAACCATTTTATTATTGCCTCTAGGGCATATTTCCAACAGTTTTCACTATGTTGGTTGTAGGTCTTTCAATTCAAGTGCTCGGTGTTGGTTCTGGTATAGCTTGGGGAATTTTCCAGCCGACGAATCACAATGGCTATCATCTTTGCTCTATCAATGTCGATGTATCTTGTAGTATTGCCGATTGTCGCATCTCCGGCGTATCTATATTTTATTATGTTCACGCTATATTTATATCATTTATACATACTTTTGGCATCAATTTATATTATTTTATTTGGACTAACTTATTAATCTAGTGTTAGAGGCCAATTCCTATTTTCAAGTGTTTTGGCTTTTTAGGTGAAAATTTTATGGAGCCTGGAAAAATACGAAAATACATAAATTCTTTTAAGCCAAAATACTCCAGTAACCAGAAGATGGAGGCCGGTGAGCTATCAGGTGGCCGCGCTGCAGGTCCGCACGGGGCTCTAGTTTTACCGTAAAAAGGTCCTAAAATAATGAAAATATGTAAAAAAAACCAGCCTAATCGGAGTTACGGATGTCTAGATATTTAAGAAATGATGACTGGTCTAGAAAAGTATCGAAAAAGGAGAGGAAAAGAGAGAGAGAGATTAGATCTAATCTCGGAGGGGCTCTCGCCCTCTAGAACCAATGGAGGCCAAAGACCAGAGGGGGAAACCTCTCCCCATCTAGGGGAGAGGCCAAGGAAGAACAAGAAGGAGGAGGGACTCTCCCCCCTCTATCCGGTGGCGCCGGAGTGCCGCCGGGGAAACCATCATCACAACCATCGTCTCCATCAACTTGACCGTCCTCATCAACATCTACATCACATTCCTCCTCTCTACACACTGGTTCACTCTCCCGCTACCCGTTGTAATCACACTTTGAACATTGTGTTTGATGCTATAAACTATTTGCCAATTATTCATTCATCTTCTATATGTCTGAGAAGATCCTTTTTGTCCTATGATTAATTAGTGATCTATTAAGATTGATTTGAGTTGTATGTTGATATGTTGTTGTAATTTGGTGTCCATCAAATGAGCGTACACGTATGTGGATCACCCTTTAGAGTTAGTTGTATGTTAAGAAAACTATGCATATGTGATGAGTGATAATTGTACACTCATTCGCCTTTGTTTAAACCAAAATATTTCATTTAAAAAGAGATATTCGCTCTGATATTGCTACTAATGACTAATGAATGCAAAGGATTCCACAAATCCTCTCTTTGATGTGTTTCCACAGGAAATGGGCTAAAAAGGGAAGAAATCACGTGTGGGAATGGAATGGAAGGAGAATGGAAGAAGGAGGAATCAATAGGAGGCGTCTGCACAAAGGCAGTGCAAAAGACGGGGTTCCATACGAGTGCACGCGCCTGTATGAGCACCCATTTGGCATGGATTCCAAGGCAGATCGTCCACCGATACAACTTTTATTAAAGGGACCCCATCGAAATGTGAACAGAACAACAAGCACGGGAGCAGCCAGAACATCTTCATCATCTTCTTCATCCACAAACCCTAGCCGCTGCCATCTCCATAGCCATCACCACCACCATAGTGCTTCCTCATCTAATTTATACTTTTAATCATGCATCGCACAAGGCATCCATTGTGTTGGTGCAATAATTGGCCCCTTTGTGTTTTGGCATTGCACAAGACTTATGTGTTTGCTAGTGCACACAGAGAAACAGGTCCCTGAAGTCATGAGGAGTTTGATGCAAACGACAAAGATAATCCCCTGCGCAGCAGTGAAGGTTATCACCGAAGATTATGTTGACAAGAGTGACCCCTTTAAAGTTGCTGATGTAAAGCAATTTGTTTGGTGTTTGTCCGAAGGATGTGACTGCGTCCGAGAAGAATGAAGACGAAGTGAAGATGTGGCATTTATTTCGTTGTTCCTCTTCTCTCCATTGAGTCATAGGACCACTGTACTATTAAGAGGGGTGTAGCGTTCGAAACTTTGATTCTCTGATGCTAAACCCAAATCTTATGAAAGTTGTGAGACAAATCTCTTTGTGTTCCCAGCAAATACTTGCCAGCAAGAGACTGTGATCTTCTTCATTGTGAGAGATTTGTCTCAGACCAAGGAGTTGGCATTACTTGTTCCTAAAGTAATGTTACCGTTGCTCCCAAAATTCAACCGTTGTGAACGTGTCGGTTGGCCATTGGCTAGACCGCGTGTCCAAAATGGTCATTTCCCATCCGGGAAGGCTGTGACTATAAATAGCCACCCCGCACCGGCTTTGTCCGGTGGATGCTCCATTTGATTCTGAGAAGATTGTTAAGCAACCCTCTCTCCGAGCGATTTGAGTTTAAAATCCACCGAGAGAAAACCCCTAGAGCCAAAAAATTAGATAGTGGTTCAGCATCACTCGAATCTAAGTCGAGTACTCCGCCTATTACTCTTGAGAGACACAAACTCTCTAGACGGTTTACCACGAGTAATCGACATTGGTTGACTAACCAATTGTTGAGGAGAATAGGGTGAAGAGAGTTTATCTTCTGTGTTAAATCACAACCCCTCTAACAGGATGTAGTCCTTGTGCAGAAGGACGAACTGGTTGAACAAATACCCTGTCACCATCGAGCATCATTGGTTACATCTGTTCCCATCCTTTCATTCGTAATGTTTCCATTCTATGATTTTCCTCTATGCATGTATCGGTTTCCATTCAGTAGTTAATTTCTCGCTCAATATACTCTATTTTCATTCGCTCCATTGCTAGGTTCCGAGAGTTTTGAGATTTCCGAAGGAAAATTTAAAACTCCCATTCACCCCTCCTCTGGTAGACATACTTTGTTCCTACAATTGGTATCAGAGCAAGGCACTCCTTGACTCTGCTCATTTTGGTCTAACAACCTTGGAGTTTATGTATGTCTTCAGTGAGATACAAGTCACATCTCAAGATTCCTATCTTTGATGGATATACTATCCCTTCTGGAAAGAGAAGATGAAGATCCTTCTCTGAGCGATTGATGATGATATGTGGAATGCGGTGCAGAATGGAGTCATAATTGAGATACATCAAGCCCCCAATGACCGTGAGAAAAGACTCATATAGTTGGATGCACAAGATAAAGATGAAATTGGTGGCCATCTCTCTCGTGCTCAATTTCTTTGCTATCATCAATGTGAAACTGCGAAGGAATTGTGGGACATTCTCGAGAATATTAATGAAGGTGTTTCAACTCAGAAAGAAGCTCATATTGATACTCTTTGAGCAAAATTTAATCGGTTCAAGCACATTGGAAATGAAAGCTGTCAACAAACTTTCGATTGTCTGAGTGACATCGCAAATGAGCTGCAAGGACTCGGCGCGAAGGATATCACTGACCATGAAGTTGTGAAGAAACTGCTCAGATCTCTTGACAGCTCATTCGACACACTTGTTCTGATGTTTAGGGAATGAGCTGATTTCAAATATCTCAAGTCCGCTGATATCATGGAAAGGTTAAATACTCATGAAGAAGAAGAAGAAGAAAAGAGAGACCTGTACGGCTCAAGTCACCGCAAAAGTCATGCTCTCAAGGCTGTTGATGATTCTTCCTCAGAAGGAAATGCCGAAGAAGATTCAGATGACCCGGAAAGGCTCAGCAAAGATCTCGCAGTAATCTCGAAGAGATTCCAGTGCCTTCACAGGAAGAACCAGTTCCAGAAGAAGGGATCTAGCAACTCTGGTAGTTTAAAATCTTCATCAAAGCCTACGGGAGAGTACACCTGTTTCAAGTGCAAAAATCCAGGACATTTCATTTCGGACTGTCCTCTTTGGGAAGCTGAAATCCGTGCTAGTGGAAGATATGATTCAGGCAACTATCGAGGCAAAAGCAAGAGCAAGAACTACGATTCCGATGATGATAAGAAAACATAGAAATTCTTCAAGAAGAAGGACAGCTCCTTGTCAAAGCCTTCGTCAAGACCTTCATCAAGGAATCCTTCCAAGTCCTCCTCCAACCGCAAGAGTACCTCTCGCAAGGCTAAGGCTTACATCGGCAAGGATATGGACTCCGATGAAGAAGTATCTTCAGACTCCAAAGAAGTTAAAGAATCTGATGAGGATTCTGATTCCGGCATGGCTGGCATAGCGTGTGCCTCCAGCCCTGTGTCAAGCTTCTTCGAGAAACATTTCAAGCGACGATGAATATCCTACCTAGAACTTCATGGCTAAAGCTTAGAAAGAAAATGTATCCTCCAAACATCACAAGGTTCACTCAAGTGATAAATATTCTTCGGATGAGGATGACCATGCTAAACTGATCAAGATTGCTAATATACAACAAAACTCTCTTGAGAGGATTGAGAAAACCCTCAGGAAATATGAAGGGTTGTTGGTTGAGGAGATGGAGAAAAACCAGTTGTTGACAGAAGAGTACTCAACTCTCGAGTCACGAATGGAAGAATCATCAAGTCGTCATGATTTTCTCTCGGCTGACCATGAGAGATTGATTTATGATTACCTAAAAAGGAAACATGAACTCGAGTCGTTGAGAGAGGCTCATGATGATTTGATCAGAGAAAATTCTCTTCTCATCCAACAACTCAAAGAGAAACCTGAAGTGTTTACACCACCTTGCTTAAAATGCCTTGAACGTAGCAATTCCGAATCAAATGCTGAATCTTTTGCGAATGCTAACCCCTCTGTCGAGGAAAATGTCTCTGTGTCTGATGAGAGTGCTAGGTTGAAGGAACTCATGCAGACATGAATTTTCAAATCTCTCAAAGGGCATATGACATTGTGTGATGTTGTGAAGAAATCCATTCTTCATAAAAATCCCAGGAAAGAAGGTATCGGTTTCGAAAGGAAACTGAATGAGGATGGCTCCCTATTGGGAACCTAATCAATATCCTCGCATGGTGTGGGTGCCTGCTAAGAGCAAAATGCTCGATCCCGCTTTGCTTTCGGGATATGACTCTCTTATACCTGAATACTCTCTTAATGATTCTCTAGACAACTATAAGCTGTTCAAAAACCAGCATGGTGAGGCTGTTGCTCGCTATGTTGGGCCAAACAGCAGAAATGCCCCCCCCCCCAGAAAGCTATTTGGGTGTCCAGGAAAACTATCGATGCATTGCCTATTACTTCATCTCTAACCATGCAGGCAGAAAATGCTTGTCACATTGTTTGACAGAATGAATACATGCATACCCTATACAATCACTACACTCATGCTTCTGGAAAGAATTTCAATGCCTATTCTTTCGATTATTCTCACTCCTCTTTGAATAACTATTATGGTTATCGAAGGAAATCATATCCTGGTCGCTCATTTGTTTCGAAGCCACCTGCAAAGATGTGGGTGGTTAAGAAAGCCTAATTCTTCGGCAGGACTATGTCTCCGGTTGTACCGAATGGATAATGGATAGTGGATGCACTAGTTATATGACCAGAGACAAGTCATTGTTTGTCGACCCCAACTTAACTGCTTCATCTTTGAAGTATATTACTTTCGGCGACAACAACAAAGGGAAGGTAATTGAGTTAGGTAAAATCGCTATATCCAAAGACAAGATTATTGATGATGTTTTACTTGTTCAGTCTCTTGGATTCAATCTTATGTCAGTTGGCAAGCTTTGTGATCTAGGCATGCTTGTTCTATTTTCTATATCCGGATGCATTGTCTTTATGGCCATTGACAATTCCTTCGTTTTCGAGGGAAATAGAAAGGGTGATTTATATATTGTGGATTTCTCTAAGGGCCCCTCATTCCAAACTTGTTCGCTTGAAAAAGCAACCGAAGGTTGGCTGTGGCACCGAAGACTTGGTCATGCAGGTATGAGAAATTTGCAAACTCTAGTGAAGAAAAATCATCTCTGTGGCATTCCTGATGTAAAATTTGACAAGGATCATCTTTGTGCTGCATGTGAGGCTGGTAAATTGGCTAAGAAGCATCATTCGTCAAAGACTGTCATGACCACAACAAGACCTCTGGAAATTCTCCGTATGGATTTATTCGGACCTCAAAACTATGCAAATTTCGGTGGCAGTCACTATGGTCTAGTTATTGTTGATGATTTATCTCGATACGCTTGGGTATTCTTTCTCGAAGATAAGACCTGCACGCAAGACATCTTCAAAAGATTCGTGTAGAAGGCCCAGCATGAATATGATGTGCGAATTAAGCACGTTAGAAGCGACAATGGTACTGAGTTAAAAAATACTCATGTTGAAGATTTTCTCGATGAGAATGGTATTACTCATGAGTTCTCTGCCGCATACACTCCCCAACAGAATGGAGTTGTTGAGCGAAATAATAGAACTCTCATTGAAATGGCGAGGACAATGCTCAGTGAGTACAAAACTCCTATTCGCTTTTGGGCTGATGCTATTAACACTGCTTGTAATGTTATCAATCATGTTTATCTTCACAAATTCCTTAAGAAAACTTCGTATGAGCGTATCACTGGCAAGAAAACCGAATGTTTCCTATTTACGTGTTTTTGGTGCACCTTGCTATATTCATGATATAAATCATAATTCCAAGTTCACACCCAAGGCACATGATGGCTTTCTTCTTGGTTATGGCTCGAACTCGCATACTTATCATGTCTATAACTCTCACCATAGGAAAGTTATTGAAATGGTAAATGTGCGGTTTGATGGATCTAACGGCTCCCAAAAGGAGCACCTGCCAAATGTGATAGATGAACCACCAATTTTGGATGCTATTTGGCGAATGGCCATTGGAAGCATCAAGATAGTCGAAGGAAATGCTCCCGACTCTTCCGATGATGATGACGCCCCCATGACTCGAAGCAGAACTCGCCAAGTCACTGCTGAAGAAAATGCTGCTCCAAACACAAATGACAATCAGAAAGCTAATGCCAATCCCGACGAAAATGGTGATACAAATGCCAACCCCGATGTTGATACTGAGGAAAATGCAGATGATCGACAAGATGAAAATCCTCATCCTCGAGTGGCGAATCGAGTTGATCCTACATTAATTCTCGAAGAACTCGAGAACCCAGTTGATACGTCCATTTTGCATCATGTTTTTATGTAAATATTTATTGCATTATGGACTGATATTTCACTTTATGGTACAATACTTATGCCTTTTCTCTCTTATTTTACAAGATTTACACGAAGAGGAAGAATGCCGACAGCTAGAATTATAGACCGAAAAGGAGAAAATCTTAGAGACCTATTCTACACCACTCCAAAAGTCCTGAAAATTTACGGAGAATTATTTGGGAATATATAAAAAATATTGGGCAAATAAAATACCAGAGGGGACCCACCAGGTGTCCACAAGCCTGGGGGGCGTGCCCTACCCCCCTAGGCGTGCCCCCTGGGGCTCGTGGCCCCCCTGGCAGGTCTCCAGTGCCCATCTTTGGCTATATGAAGGGTTTTGACCTAGAAAAAAAAATTAGAAGGAAGCTTTTGGGGTGAAGCGCCGCCGTATTGAGGTGAAACCTGGGCATGAGCAATCTAGAGCTCCGACAGAGCGATTCTGTCGGGGAAACTTCCCTCCTAGAGGGGAAATCAAAGCCATTGTCATCACTAACGATCTTCTCATCGAGAGGGGGTCAATCTCCATCAACATCTTCACCAGCACCATCTCCTCTCAAACCCTAGTTCATCTCTTGTATCCGATCTTTGTCTCAAAACCTCAGATTGGCACTTGTGGGTTGCTAGTAGTGTTGATTACTCCGTGTAGTTGATGCTAGTTGGTTTATTTGGTGGAAGATCATATGTTCAGATCTTTAATGATATTCAATACTATGAATTTGCTTTGTGAGTCGTTACGTTTGTTCCCGAGGACATGGGAGAAGTCTTGTTATAACTAATCATGTGAATTTGGTATTCGTTCAATATTTTGATGAGATGTATGTTGTCTTTCCTATGGTGGTGTTATGTGAACATCGACTACATGACACTTCACCATGATTTGGACCTAGGGAAGGCATTGGGAAGTAATAAGTAGACGATGGGTTGCTAGAGTGATAGAAACTTAAACCCTAGTTTATGCGTTGCTTTGTAAGGGGCTGATTTGGATCCACATGTTTCATGCTATGGTTAGGTTTATCTTAATCCTTCTTTCGTAGTTGCGGATGCTTGAGAGAGGGGTTAATCATACGTGGGAGACTTGTCCAAGTAAGGATAACACCCAAGCACCGGTCCACCCACATATCAAATTATCAAAGTAACAAACGCAAATCATATGAGTATGATGAAAACTAGCTTGACAATTATTCCAATGTGTCCTCGGGAGCGCTTTGCTTTATATAAGAGTTTGCCTAGGCTTTTCCTTTGCTATAAAAAGGATTGGGCCACATTGATGCACCTTTGTTACACTTTTTACTTGTTACCCATTACGAATTATCTTGTCACAAAACTATCTATTACCGATAATTTCAGTGCTTGCAGAAAATACCTTGCTAAAAACCTCTTGCCATTTCCTGCTGCTCCTCGTTGGGTTCGACACTCTTTACTTATCGAAAGGACTATGATTGATCCCCTATACTTGTGGGTCATCAAGACTCTTTTCTGGCGCCGTTGCTGGGGAGTGAAGTGCCTTTGGTAAGTGGAATTTGGTAAGGAAAAATTTATATAGTGTGCTGAAATTTACTGTCACTTGTCACTATGGAAAATCATCCTTTGAGGGGCTTGTTCGGGGTATCTTCACCTTGATTGGAAGAGCAAAGAGTCGCTCCTCAACCTACTGAACCTACTAAAAATATTCATTATTAAATTCCTTCGGGTATGATAGAGAAACTGCTAGCTAATCCTTATGCATGAGATGGAACATTACATCCTGATATGCATCTAATCTTTGTGGATGAAGTTTGTGGATTATTTAAGCTTGCAGGTTTGCCCGGAGATGAAGTAAAGAGGAAGTTCTTCCCTTTATCTTTTAAGGGAAAGGCATTGACATGGTATAGGCTATGTGATGATATTGGATGGAACTACAACTGATTGAAATTGGAATTTCATGAGAAGTTTTATCCTATGCATCTGGTTCATCGTGATCGGAATTATATATACAATTTTTGGCCTTGTGAAGGAGAAAGTATCGCTCAAGATTGGGGGAGGCTTAAGTCAATGTTATATTCATGCCCCAATCATGAGCTCTCAAGAGAAATTATTATTGAGAATTTTTATGCTCGGCTTTCTAGTAATGATCAATCCATGCTTGATACCTCTTGTACTAGCTCTTTTATGAAGAAGCCTGTTGAATTCAAATGGGGTCTCTTGGAAAGAATTAAACGCAACTCTGAAGATTGGGAGCTCGATGAAGGTAAGGAGTGAGGTATAAACCATAAGTTCAATTGTGTTAAATCTTTTATGGATACCAATGCTTTTCGTGAATTTAGCACTAAATATGGACTTGACTCTGAGATAGTAGCTTCTTTCTGTGAATCATTTGCTACTCATGTTGATCTCCCTAAGGAGAAGTGGTTTAAATATCATACTCCCATTGAAGTAAAAATTGTAGAACCTATTACAGCTGAAAAGGAAACTATTACTTATAATGTTGATCCCATTGTTCCTACTGCTTATATTGAGAAACCACCTTTTCCTGTTAGAATAAAGGAACATGCTAAAGCTTCAGCTATGGTTCATAAGAGTTATACTAGAACACCTACCCCTCCTGAACAAATTAAAGTTGAACCTATTATTTCTATGGTTAAAGATCTCTTGGTTAATAATATTGATGGGCATGCTATTAATTTTTGTGATGAAGCTGCTAGAATTGCTAAACCTGGTGAAAAAGATAAACATAGACCCATTGTTGGCATGCATGTTGTCTTTGTTAAAATAGGAGATCATTGTTATCATGGCTTATGTGATTTTGGTGCTAGTGTGAGTGCAATACCTTTTACCTTATATCAAGAAATCATGAATGATATTGCACCTACCGAACTAGAAGATATAGATGTCACCATTAAGCTTGCTAATAGAGATACTATTTCCCCAATTGGGATCGTTAGAGATGTTGAAGTCTTGTGTGGGAAAATAAAATACCCTACTGATTTTCTAGTCCTTGGTTCCCCACAAGATGATTTTTGTCCCATTATATTTGGTAGACCTTTCTTGAACACTGTTAATGCTAAGATAGATTGTGAGAAAGAAATTGTCAGTGTGAGCTTTGGTGATGTGTCTCATGAGTTTAATTTCTCTAAATTTCATAGACGACCCCATGATACAGAATTGCCTGATGAAGATGAAAATATTGGTCTTGCTTCTATTGTCGTGCCTCCTACTAATCCTTTAGAACAATATTTGCTAGACCATGAAAATGATATGTTCATGAACGAAAAAAAGGAAATAGATGATTTTTTTAAAACAAATGCCTATTTTGAAACACAACTTGCCCGTTGAAACTCTTGGAGATCCTCTACCACCCAAGAGCGATCCTATATTCGATCTTAAACAATTACCTGATACTTTGAAATATGCTTATCTTGATGAAAAGAAGATATATCATGTTATTATTAGTGCGAACTTTCAGAGCATGAAGAAAAGAAATTATTGAAAACTCTAAAGAAGAACCGTGTCGCTATTGGATATACTCTGGATGATCTTAAGGGCATTAGTCCCACTTTATGTTAGCATAAAATTAATATGGAGCCTGATGCTAAACAAGTTGTTGATCATCAATGACGGTCGAATCCTAAGATGAAAGAAGTGGTAAGAAATGAAATACCAAAGCTTCTGGAAGTAGGTATAATTTATCCTGTTGTTGATACTAGATGGGTGAGGCCTATTCATTGTGTCCCTAAGAAGGGAGGTATGCTGTTGTGCCTAATGATAAAAATGAATTGATTCCGCAAAGAATTGTCACAGGCTATAGGATGGTAATTGATTTTAGAAAATTAAATAAAGCTACTTGGAAAGATTATTATCCTCTGCCTTTCATTGATCAAATGCTAGAAAGACTATCAAAACATACACACTTTTGCTTTCTAGATGGATACTCTTGGTTCTCTCAAATACCCGTATCACAAGAGGATCAAGAAAAAACTCCTTTTACTTGCCCTTTCAGTACCTTTGCTTATAGACATATGCCTTTTGGTTTATGCAATGCACCTGCTACTTTTCAAAGATGTATGCTTGCTATATTCTCCGACTTTTGTGAAAATATTGTTGAGGTTTTCATGGATGATTTCTTAGTTTACAGAAATGCTTTTCATGATTGCCGGAGCAACCTTGATCGAGTTTTACAGATATGTGAAGAAACTAATCTTGTCTTGAATTGGGAGAAGTGCCACTTTATGGTTAATGAAGGTATTTTCTTGGGGCATAAAATCTCTGAAAGAGGTACTGAAGTTGATAAAGCTAAAGTTGATGCTATTGAAAAATGTCGTGTCCTAAAGATATCAAAGGTATACAATGTTTCCTTGGTCATGATGGTTTCTATAGGAGGTTTATTAAAGACTTCTCTAAAATTTCTAGGCCTCTCACTAATCTTTTGCAAAAAGTTGTTCAATTTGTTTTTGATGATGATTGTGTAGAAGCATTTGAAATCCTTAAGAAAGCCTTTATCTCTACAGCTATTGTTCAACCGCCTGATTGGAACCTACCCTTTGAAATTATGTGCGGTGCTAGTGATTATGCTGTTGGTGCTGTTCTAGGACAAAGAGTTGATAAGAAACTAAATGTTATCCATTATGCTAGTAAAACTCTAGACAGTGCTCAAAGAAATTATGCTACTACTGAAAAGGAATTTTCAGCAGTTATGTTTGCTTGTGATAAGTTCAGATCTTACATTGTTGATTCCAAAGTTACTGTTCACACCAACCATGCTGCTATGAAATACCTTATGGAAAAGAAAGATGCTAAACCTAAACTCATTAGGTGGGTTCTCTTGCTACAAGAATTTGATTTACATATTATTGATAGAAAATGAGCTGAGAACCCCATAGCAGACAACTTGTCTAGGTTAGAAAATATTCTTGATGTCCCATTACCTATTGATGATAGCTTTCCTGATGAACAATTAGCTGTCATAAATGCTTCTCATAATACTCCGTGGTAGGCTAATTTTGCTAATTATATTGTTGCCAAATTCATACCACCTAGTTTCACATACCAACAAAAAAAGTTTTTCTATGATTTAAGACATTACTTCTGGGATGACCCACATCTTTATAAAGAAGGAGTAGATGCTGTTATTAGACATTGTGTACCTGAGCATGAACAGGAATAGATCCTACGCAAGTGTCACTCTGAGGCCTATGGAGGACACCATGTTGGTGATAGAACTGCACACAAGGTATTACAATCTAGTTTTTATTGGCCAACTCTTTTCAAGGATTCTCGTAATTTGTCTTGTCTTGTGATGAATGCCATAGGATTGGTAATATTAGTAGACGTCAAGAAATGCCTATGAATTATTCACTTGTTATTGAACCATTTGATGTTTGGGAATTTTATTATATGGGACCTTTTCCTTCCTCTAATGGGTATACACACATCTTAGTTGTTGTTGATTATGTTACTAAGTGGGTAGAGGCTATTCGAACTAGTAGTGCTGATCATAGCACTTCTATTAAAATGCTTAAGAAATTATTTTCCCGAGGTTTGGAGTCCCTAGATATTTAATGACTAATGGTGGTTCACAATTTATTCATGGTGTTTCGCGTAAATTGCTTGCTAAATATGATGTTAACCATAGAATTGCATCTCCATATCATCCTCAGTCTAGTGGTCAAGTAGAATTGAGTAATAGAAAAATAAAATTAATCTTGCATAAGACTGTTAATAGATCCAAAACAAATTAGTCTAAGAAACTTGATGATGCATTATGGGCCTATAGATCTGCTTATAAAAACCCTATGGGTATGTCTCCATATAAAATGGTTTATGGAAAAGCATGTCACTTACCTCTTGAACTAGAACATAAAGCTTATTGGGCAGTTAAAGAGCTTAACTATGATTTCAAACTCGCCGGTGAGAAGAGGTTATTTGACATTAGCTCACTTGATGAATGGAGAACCCAAGCCTATGAGAATGCCAAACTGTTTAAAGAGAAACTTAAAAAGATGGCATGATAAAAGAATACAAAAGCGTGAATTCAATGTAGGTGACTATGTCTTGCTATACAATTCTCGTTTAAGATTTTTGAAAGAAAACTTCTCTCCAAATGGGAAGGTCCTTACATTATCGAGGAGGTTTATCATTCCGGTGCCATCAAAATTAACAACGCCGAAGGCACTAACTCGAAGGTGGTAAACGGGCAGAGAATCAAACATTATATCTCAGGTATTCCCATAAATGTTGAAACCAATATTATTAATACCATAACACCGGAGGAGTACATAAGGGATATCTACCAGTATGTTCCAGACTCCGAAAAGGAATAGGAATGTGATACGATCTGAAAATATGCACAAGATTCAGAGGGAGAGAGCTACGTAGCTGATTATATTGAAACCCCAAAGGTCTCTGGGGAAGTAGATCATTATGGTTGGATTATGGAAGAGGAAGAAGACTTCGACATGGATAGAACAAGGGACGACAACTCTGATGAAGATGAAGATCCACTACCTCAACCTAGGGACATGCACGTGGAGTTCAAGAAGTCAAGTCTCCCTAATAAAGTAAAGGAACCTAATATCCAATTTATCCCTTTTCTTCTCCTATAGGAAAATAAGCAGGAGCTATGCAAAAATATATTAAGGCTTGAGCAGGAGATTGTTGACTTGAAGGAAATTCTATCCTCAAGCCTAAGTTGAGGAAGAAGGACACTCCCACATCACCATCATCACCACCTCCGAAGAAGGAGACTTGAGTACATGGGTATGGGCACTCCCCTTGGCTTGTGCCAAGCTTGGGGGAGGTGTCCCAGTATTGTAACATCCCAAATTTCCAATTTGGCATGTTATACATAGGTCATCCATGCATATCATATTTTATTGCTTTTTCATTTGCAATCCTCGAAATGCTAAGCAACTCAAGGACCTTCGGAGAGAGTTGGGGATTTTCCAATTTTCATAATTGAAATTTTTATCAAATAGTGAAGACGAGGATTTTGATTTTTAATTATTTCTCTCCGGAAAATATTTCATTTTAAAATAATAAATGAGGGGAGATAATATGACTTCTCCAAAACAATTAAAATATTGGAGGAAAAATGTTAAAATCATTATTTGGATTTTATTTGAGTTTATTCGGAATTTTATTTGCCCTAGAAAAATTTGCATGTTTTAAAAATTGCATTTTAGGGGCCAAGAAAAGTTCATCTTGTTCTAAATATTTTATTTAGACGGAGAAAACTTGTTTTGGAATTTTTAGATTTTTATTTATATTTTTCTAGGATTTTTCTAGTCGGCGGAATGTTTTTTGAAAAAAATAATAAAAAACCCGCGCCCGACTGGGCCAAAGGCCCAGCCGCCCGCCGCCGCCGCCTCCTGCATGCGCGCGCGCCCCGCCGCCGCTGACCCGGACTCCGTAGTCCGAGCCGGATTCCGCCGCCGCGCCTTGCCCCCTCCTCCAAGTCGCCCCGCCCCGCCCCTTTATATAGCGCCGCCCCCGCCCTCTCTAGCCACCACCACCA
>NC_041383.1:457151085-457159217 GCF_002162155.2 Triticum dicoccoides
CGCGCCCTCCCAAGCCCCACCACCCCTCGCCGAGCCACCCGGAGCCGCCCGCCCTGCCGGACGACCTCGCCGGAGGTAGCCACACCCCCCCTCGCCGCCGTTTTTTTAAAATAAACCCCTTCGGTTTTTTTGAAAAATCCTAGTTCGTTTTTTTATATAGATCGGTTTTATTCTTCGGTTTATTTATTTAGCGAGCATTCGCTCGTCCGTTCGTTCTAACGAACGTGTTCATCGTTTAGTTTCTGTTAACGAACGTTCATTCGTTTAGCCGTTCGTCGTTTTTCTTTTTATCGGATTTATTCCGCGATTTTTCTGATCGTGATTTCTGATCCAATGTTCAAACCTGTTTATCTTTTCGCTCATTTATCGGAATCAGGCGATTCAAGCGCATGGAGTTTCATCTCGAAACTTTCTTTCCGAATAATCAACTCAAACAAGTTTTTATCTTTGTAAAATTTGACCCTAGTTCAGATTAGTTAACGAATCTTGTTTCTTTTGCCGTTTGAGTTTCGTTGCTCCGTTTGATTTGATTCTTTTTGCAAACCGGAGTTCTTAAGTTGAACTCTCCGGTCAAACTCTTTTATTTGGAGTTCTACTTGTGCATCTTTGATTGTTGCTTATGTATGTTATTGTTTGCTTGCGATAGAATTCCCGGAGTGCGAAGCGTGTTACTACGAGTCTCTAGGATTCACGGATCGTCAGCAAGGCAAGTAACATATTGATCATACTCTTTTCATACCCAGTTTTATGCATTAGTTTCAATCCTCAAACATTGCATGACTAGGATGCCTTTAATATGTGGGTTTTGGGAAGTAGTTGCTGAGGTAGAACCTATTGCCCTATTTATTATCAAACTCTTGGGAGTTACTTCTACGCGTTGCTTATTTTGCCATGCTATGCTCGTAGACGTGGATTGGATTTGAGTGATTTCCATGACAGATGTGAGATTGTTAAATTAATGGTTTACTTAAGGTGGCAACTTTAATACACATCTGGGTGGATTGAGGCACCTGGGGTATCCAGTGATTGCCTGTTTTATTTTCGGAAATCCCGGGGTTACCGTGTGATTCTCCTATGGACCGCCAACCAGGCTCAAAGGGAACTGAGTCTATTCATGCTAGAAACTTCCGTGTGCAGCCGTAAGCTATTATGGGCTTTAGCATAGTTGAGTAAATTACGTGA
Source organism: Triticum dicoccoides (assembly GCF_002162155.2). Lineage (NCBI taxonomy): Eukaryota > Viridiplantae > Streptophyta > Magnoliopsida > Poales > Poaceae > Triticum > Triticum dicoccoides. Next base: position 457,152,268 of record NC_041383.1, read on the forward strand.
AGCTCTTGAAGAGGTGGATCAGCAGGTAGTGGGTTTGTAGGTTTGGTATGGTCTTCCCGGAGTAGAGAGTTAATGTTTCTGAAAGACTGTGTCTCGGTCATCCGTTTCTCAAACATCATGTAGTGCGAGGAATCAGCGGAGGCGATCGAGTCTTGCGGGGAAAAGTGCGCAAACCTCTGCAGAGTGTACAATCTAATCATGGTTAGCCGTGTCCCCGGTTATGGACAACTCTGAGTATCTAGTACTTGAGTATTCGCATGTATCTCAACACTTCTAATTAATCTTGCTGGGTTGTTAACTATTTTAATTGGGATCATTGAGTTGGGGTTACCTTCTCAAATGATGTTTCAACCACCATGATAGTTAAATTAAAATTTATTCCTTTGTAGTAGGGAAAAATTGGCTTTTTGCAAAACTGTAACCATAGAGCTTTCCACCAGCCAAATATGCATGTAGTGGTAGTATTATTCTGTTATTGCTCTTTTGTGTTACATTGCCAGCATATTCCATGTGCTGACCCGTTCTCGGGCTGCAACGTATTATGTTGCAGACTTTTCAGATGAGGAGTAAGGTTCGTAGGTCGTTGCCGTGCAGCTCAGCTATGCCGTTGGAGTTGATGGGCTCACTTTATCTTCCAAGCCTTCCGCTGTTATCGCATTAGATGGCCTTAAGCCATATTATTGTAATAAGTTCTCTTTTGAGACATTCGATGTAATAAGTGTGTGATTGCTACTCTGTTATAAATCCTTCGAGTAGTGTGTGTGTCAGCATTACCGATCCAGGGATGATACGGAAGCACAGAGACTTGACCATCTGAGGTCGGGTCGTTACAAGATGGTATCAGAGCACACGCTGAGTGTAGGACACGACCACTAAGATAAACCATAGGTCACTCTTCTCTTCTCATTTCTGACTCCTCTTCTTTTTCCACTCTTTAGGATGAAGGAGATGAAGAACAAGTTTGCACAACCGGATGAAGACTCACCTTTTGGACGCCACTTGAAGGAAGTCACTAGGTACTTGAATATTGGAATACCAAGCTTCACCGGGATGTACAACGCCACTCTACCAGAAGAAGAGCGCTGGATGATTCAAGTACGAGTTCCAGGAAGAACGTTCTCGCCAAATTCTAAACCCATAGAGTTTTCTTTCGAAGCACCCACTTGGAGCCTTGGCAAGAGTATGGCAGCTCATATTACCATGGGACGCATTGGAGAAATCTACAACAAGGACCTTGAGGACACCACCTATCAAATATGTGGGCGCCGAGATGAACAATGGGAGATGATCAGCACCAGGAAGGATAGATCTGTCGCAGCCTTAATCCAGGAGCAAAACCAGCACATTCGACGACAGGAGAACCAGATGTGCGTAGACATGATCGAGTTGAAGAAGGCGAAAACTAGGATCATCGAGCTGGAGGAAGAACTTAATTTCACATGCGATGGATATGAGGAGGAAATCAAGACCCTATTGGAGAAGAATGACGACCTAGTCGAGAAGATCAGAATTTTCATGGGAGGACCAGTTCCGAGAGAAGATGACGGAGACCCCATTTGTCCGGACAACTACATCATCATCGACGACACCGATTCAGATTCAAGTGATGATGACTACGAAGATGAAGCTAGAGCAGACATCATGGAGTCTTCCACCGATCAAAATTTCTAGATGACCACCATATAATAATAGTATTCCCCCATGTAACTAGTAGCAGTGAGCACTTTTGTGATAGTCCTAGACCGTTTTGTATGCCCTTGCTTGATTGATTGAATGAATGCTTGTGTTTGCCTCATATATATATGGGTAGTGTTTCTCCCCTAGATCTTTTTCTATTCTAATATCCTCCATCTAAACCCATCAGATGCCTCCGAGAAGAGACCCCGATTTAGTTTTCCCACCGGAGATCACGCAGTTGATCCAGCAGCAGAATGCCTTGATGCAATTGCTAGTTCAGAACCAGGGCAATGCCAATAACAACAATTCCAACAACAACCCGCCGCCAGTGGATAACCTCGCCCGTTTCTTAAGGTTACACCCGCCGGTGTTCTCCAGTAGCATCGAACCAATAGTTGCAGATGATTGGCTATGTCGTATTGGAAGGGAGTTAACCACCACAGGATGCACAGATGCTGAGAAGGTGCATTTTGCCGCACACCAACTGGATGGACCTGCAGCAGCATGGTGGGAGAATTGCACAGCCACCTATCCTATCGACACTGTCACATGGGCTCAGTTTCGGCAGGCTTTTCATACTGCCCATGTCTCGACTGGAGCTATGCAGATGAAGAAGCGTGAGTTTCGCAATCTACGCCAGGGGAACCGTACTGTTGGCCAGTACGTGGATGAGTTTAGCAAGTTATCACGTTATGCCCCTGATGATGTGGCCACAGATGCCGCGAAGCAGGAGAAGTTTATGGAAGGGCTGAATGATGAGATGAGTATGCAGTTGATGGTAGCAACCTTCAACAACTACCAGGAGTTGGTAGATAAGGCCCTAATGATTGAAGGAAAGCAGCAGCAGATTGAGAATCGTAAGAGGAAGTATGGACAAGGGAAATACAACTCAGGAGCTCACCAGAAGCCTCGTTTAACCCCGAACTCGGGAGGACTTGTTCATAACCATGGAGGTCATAACCATGCTGGAGGAGGATCGCATAACCATAATGGTGCGAAGAACGGGAATGGAGCCAACAATAATCAGAATCGCTCTAACCCATCTACACCCGCAAAGAGGGACTTAAGTCAAGTTGTTTGCTACAAGTGCGGGAAGACCGGGCACTATGCCAATGACTGCTCTGAAGGAAAGAATGGAAACGGAAATGGGAGCGCTAGGAAGAAGCCCAATCCATTCAACAAAGGACAAGTGAACCACGTTAACGTGGAGGAAGTTGAAGAGCTGCCGGACGCGGTAATAGGTAAGTTTTTGGTTCAGTCATTTACCGCAATTGTTCTTTTCGATACTGGTGCATCGCATTCATACATATCAAGGGGATTTGTGGAAAAGTTCAAGTTACCAACCCAAACCCTTAGGACACCCCTTTTAGTGAGCTCGCCTGGAGCAGAGTACATGGCTAGCAATTGGTGCACCCAGATACCCCTAATCATTGGCACACATGTATTTCCGTCTGACCTAATTATCTTGGAGTCGCAAGGATTGGATGTGATATTAGGAATGGACTGGATGTCGAAGTATGGAGGAAGTATTGACTGTGCTAGTAAGTCAATTTACCTTACCACCCCGGAGGGAAAAAGGATTAAGTATGTATCTAGGCATGTGCCTAGGAGGAGCCAAGTAAACACCCTCACGGGAGTTGTACAGGAGGAAGTACCTGTAGTAAAGGATTTTCTGGATGTTTTCCCCGAAGAGTTACCAGGTATGCCACCGGATAGAGACATCGAGTTTTTGATAGAGCTATTGCCAGGTACAGGGCTGATATCCAAGAGACCCTATCGGATGCCAGCAAATGACCTGGAGGAAATTAAGAAGCAGATCAAAGAGTTGTTGGAGAAAGGTTACATTCGTAGAAGTTCATCACCTTGGGGAGCCCCAGTACTTTTGGTGGAGAAGAAGGATAAATCCCTGAGGATGGTCGTTGATTACCGAGCTCTGAATGAAGTAACGATAAAGAACAAGTATCCCTTACCGATGATTAATGATCTGTTTGATCAGTTACAAGGAGCTAAGGTGTTTTCAAAGATTGATCTACGATTAGGATACCATCAGTTGAAGATCCGAGAGAAGGATATACCAAAGACAGCGTTTACCACGCGGTATGGATTATATGAGTACACGATCATGTCATTTGGACTGACTAACGCCCCTGCCTATTTCATGAGTATGATGAACAAGGTGTTCATGGAGTATTTGGACAAGTTTGTTGTGGTATTTATTGATGATATTATGATATACTCGAAGAACGAAGAGAAGCATGCGGAACACTTGCGTTTGGTTCTCGAGAAAATCAGGGAACACCAGTTATACACCAAATTCAGCAAGTGTGAGTTTTGGTTGAATGAAGTTGGATTTCTTGGGCATGTTATATCAGGAGAGGGTATAGCAGTGGATCCTAGTAAGGTTCAGTCGGTCACTGAATGGTTGGCACCCACTTCAGTTGGCGAGATCCGCAGTTTCCTTGGACTCGCAGGATATTATCGGAGATTCATTGAGAATTTTTCCAAGATTGCTAAACCAATGACTGAATTGTTAAAGAAGGATACTAAGTTCAAATGGACGGAGGATTGCGAGACAAGTTTTCAAGAGCTGAAGGAACGATTGACTACAGCCTCGGTGCTGACCTTGCCAGATATACGTAAGGAGTTTCAAGTGTATTGTGACGCCTCTCACTTGGGACTTGGGTGTGTGCTTATGCAGGAAGGAAAAGTCATTTCGTATGCCTCACGACAACTGAAGCCACACGAGTTGAACTATGCCACACATGATCTGGAGTTAGCAGCCGTAGTGCTTGCGCTGAAGACCTGGAGACGTTATCTTATTGGAAACCGTTGTGATGTGTACATGGATCATAAGAGCTTGAAGTACATTTTCACCCAGAAGGAGTTGAACCTCAGACAGAGGAGATGGTTGGAACTTATAAAGGATTACGATATGAAGCTACACTATCATCCAGGAAAAGCCAACGTCGTAGCAGACGCTTTGAGCCGGAAAAGTTATGCTAATGTTCTTGTGAGCAAAGGAATGCCAAAAGAGTTAGCTGCGGAGATCATGGAACTTCGGTTGGAGATTGTTCCAAAAGGCTTTCTTGCAGCAATGGAGGTTCAGTCGACGTTGTTGGACAAGATTCGAGAAGCTCATAAGGAGGACAAAGAGATTGCTGAGATAAGAGAGAGGATTGGCGAAGGTAAAGCCAAAGGTTTTCGCGAGGATGAGCACGATACATTGTGGTTTGAGGACCGGATTTATGTGCCCAACAATTCGGAGATCAGGAAGTTGATACTTCAGGAGGCCCATGACTCACCATACTCGATTCATCCCGGAAACACCAAGATGTATTTGGACTTGAAGGAACGTTTCTGGTGGACTGGTATGAAGAAGGATATTGCCGAGTATGTAGCCGTATGTGATGTATGTCAGAGAGTGAAGGCAGAGCATCATAAACCAGCAGGACTGTTACAACCTATGCCAATACCCGAATGGAAGTGGGACAAACTTGGTATGATCTTTATTACCGGATTACCCAGAACCAAGGCAGGATATGATTCTATATGGGTAGTTGTGGATCAATTAACTAAACTAGCTCACTTCATCCCGGTGAAAACAACGTATACAAGTGCAAAGTTGGCCAAGATATATATGACCAGGATCGTATGTTTACATGGAGTTCCGAGGAGCATCGTATCAGATAGAGGAACCCAGTTTACTTCAAAGTTTTGGCATCAGTTACACCAGACTTTGGGTACCCGATTGGAATTCAGTACCGCTTTTCACCCTCAGACAGATGGACAGACGGAAAGAGTCAATCAGATTCTGGAGGACATGCTAAGAGCATGTGCGCTAGATTATGGATCTAGTTGGGATGACAATTTACCATACGCGGAGTTCTCTTATAACAACAGCTACTAGGCCAGTTTGAAGATGGCACCGTTCGAAGCTCTGTATGGACGCAGATGTAGAACACCATTGATGTGGGATGAGGTAGGAGACCGTTAATTGTTGGGACCAGATTTGATCAAGGAATCAGAAGAGAAGGTTAAACTGATCAGAGACAGACTAAAGATCGCTCAGTCCAGACAGAAGAGTTATGCAAATTCAAAATGCAAGGAAGTAACCTATGAAATTGGAGACAGAGCTTATTTACGAGTATCACCTTTGAGGGGAGTAAAATGTTTTGGAGTTAAGGGAAAGTTAGCCCCGCGATTTGTAGGACCGTATCGTATTTTGGGACGGATGGGAGAAGTTGCCTACAAGCTGGAGTTACCTGAAGGGTTGTCAGGAGTTCACGATGTGTTTCACGTATCACAGATGAAGTAGTGCCATGCTGAGATGGCCGATATACCATTGAATGATATAGAACCTTTGGAGGCGATTCAGCTGGATAATAATCTGACCTATGAGGAGAAGCCAGTAAAGATTCTTGAGTTTGATAGTCGAGTCACTCGCAACAAGGTGATCAAGTTTTGCAAAGTTCAGTGGAGTCATCATACTGAGGAGGAAGCCACCTGGGAGCGAGAAGAGGATATTCGCAAGGACCACCCGCACCTATTTTCTAGCCAACCCGAATCTCGAGGGAGAGATTCATCTTAAGGGGGGTAGGTTTGTAACATCCCAAATTTCCAATTTGGCATGTTATACATAGGTCATCCATGCATATCATATTTTATTGCTTTTTCGTTCGCAATCCTCGAAATCCTAAGCAACTCAAGGACCTTCAGAGAGAGTTGGGGATTTTCCAATTTTCATATTTGAAAATTTTATCAAATAGTGAAGACGAGGATTTTGATTTTTAATTATTTCTCTCCAGAAAATATTTCATTTTAAAATAATAAATGAGGGGAGATAATATGACTTCTCCAAAACAATTGAAATATCGGAGGAAAAATGTTAAAATCATTATTTGGATTTTATTTGAGTTTATTCGGAATTTTATTTGCCCTAGAAAAATTTGCATGTTTTAAAAATTGCATTTTAGGGGCCAAGAAAAGTTCATCTTGTTCTAAATATTTTATTTAGACGGAGAAAACTTGTTTTGGAATTTTTAGATTTTTATTTATATTTTTCTAGGATTTTTCTAGTCGGCGGAATGTTTAAAAAAAAGAAACCCGCGCCCGACTGGGCCAAAGGCCCAGCCGCCCGCCGCCGCCGCCTCCTGCGTGCGCGCGCGCCCCGCTGCCGCCGACCCGGACTCCGGAGTCCGAGCCGGATTCCGCCGCCGCGCCTTGCCCCCTCCTCCAAGTCGCCCCGCCCCGCCCCTTTATATAGCGCCGCCCCC
>NC_041383.1:457159812-457181371 GCF_002162155.2 Triticum dicoccoides
GACGACCTCGCCGGAGGTAGCCACACCCCCCCTCGCCGCCAATTTTTTTTTAAAAATAAACCCCTTTAGTTTTTTTGAAAAACCCTAGTTCGTTTTTTTATATAGATCGGTTTATTCTTCGTTTTATTTATTTAGCGAGCGTTCGCTCGTCCGTTCGTTCTAACGAACGTGTTCATCGTTTAGTTTCTGTTAACGAACGTTCGTTCGTTTAGCCGTTCGTCGTTTTTCTTTTTATCAGATTTATTCCGCGATTTTTCTGATCGCGATTTCTGATCCGATGTTCAAACCTGTTTATCTTTTCGCTCGTTTATCGAAATCAGGCGATTCAAGCGCCTGGATTTTCATCTTGAAACTTTCTTTCCGAATAATCAACTCAAACAAGTTTCTGTCTCTGTAAAATTTGACCCTAGTTCAGATTAGTTAACGGATCTTGTTTCTTTTGCCGTTTGAGTTTCGTTGCTCCGTTTGATTTGATTCTTTTTGCAAACCGGAGTTCTTAAGTTGAACTCTCCGGTCAAACTCTTTTATTTGGAGTTCTACTTGTGCATCTTTGATTGTTGCTTATGTATGTTATTGTTTGCTTGCGATAGAATTCTCGGAGTGCGAAGCGTGTTACTACCAATCTCTAGGATTCACGGATCGTCAGCAAGGCAAGTAACATATTGATCATACTCTTTTCATACCCAGTTTTTATGCATTAGTTTCAATACTCAAACATTGCATGACTAGGATGCCTTTAATATGTGGGTTTGGGGAAGTAGTTGCTGAGGTAGAACCTATTGCCCTGTTTATTATCAAACCCTTGGGAGTTACTTCTACGCGTTGCTTATTTTGCCATGCTATGCTCGTAGACGTGGATTGGGTTTGAGTGATTTCCATGATAGATGTGAGATTGTTAAATTAATGGTTTACTTAAGGTGGCAACTTTAATACACATCTGGTTGGATTGAGGCACCTGAGGTATCCAGTGATTGCCTGTTTTATTTTTGGAAATCCCAGGGTTACCGTGTGATTCTCCTATGGACCGCCACCCAGGTTCAAAGGGAACTGAGTCTATTCATGCTAGAAACTTCCGTGTGCAGCCGTAAGCTATTATGGGCTCTAGCATAGTTGAGTAAGTTACGTGAAGCTCTTGAAGAGGTGGATCAGCAGGTAGTGGGTTTGTAGGTTTGGTATGGTCTGCACGGAGTAGAGAGTTAATGTTTCTGAAAGACTGTGTCTCGGTCATCCGTTTCTCAAACATCATGTAGTGCGAGGAATCAGCGGAGGCGATCGAGTCTTGCGGGGAAAAGTGCGCAAACCTCTGCAGAGTGTACAATCTAATCATGGTTAGCCGTGTCCCCGGTTATGGACAATTCTGAGTATCTAGTACTTGAGTATTCGCATGTATCTCAACACTTCTAATTAATCTTACTGGGTTGTTAACTATTTTAATTGGGATCATTGAGTTGGGGTTACCTTCTCAAATGATGTTTCAACCACCATGATAGTTAAATTAAAATTTATTCCTTTGTAGTAGGGAAAAATTGGCTTTTCACAAAACTGTAACCATAGAGCTTTCCACCAGCCAAATATGCATGTAGTGGTAGTATTATTCTGTTATTGCTCTTTTGTGTTACATTGCCAGCATATTCCATGTGCTGGCCCGTTCTCGGGCTGCAACGTATTATGTTGCAGACTTTTCAGACGAGGAGTAAGGTTCGTAGGTCGTTGCCGTGCAGCTCAGCTATGCCGTTGGAGTTGATGGACTCACTTTATCTTCCAAGCCTTCCGCTGTTATCGCATTAGATGGCCTTAAGCCATATTATTGTAATAAGTTCTCTTTTGAGACATTCGACGTAATAAGTGTGTGATTGCTACTCTGTTATAAATCCTTCGAGTACTGTGTGTGTCAGCATTACCGATCCAGGGATGACACGGAAGCACAGAGACTTGACTATCTGAGGTCGGGTCGCTATAGGGATCGTATCACCATCACACGTTTACCTTTATCATTTTAGTTCGATCCGTTTGGTTATGTCTTGCTTTAGTAGAATAAGGTTTTTAGTTTGATCTAGCTTTGAGTTTTGCTTTGAGTTCCCTCTATGTAATCAAGTCTGAGAGTAAAATAATAAAGAGTAGTTTTGAGTTGAGGGTTTTTCTTTCTTGCTATGATCTTGAGAAAAAGAAATAAAGAAAAAGAAATAAAGAAAAAGAATAAAAGAAGTGAAGAGAGTATATAATAATCTTATGGAGAGTGATGACTTCACATATAAGAAGTATGATGATTAAGACTTGTTGTGGGTTGACAAACATAGTGTCGGTCATTGTTGCAATTAAAAGGAAGTAATAAAGAAAGAGAGGTTCACATATAAACATATTATCTTGGACATCTTTTATGATTGTGAGCACTCACTAAAATATTATATGCTAAGAAGTTGATGTTGGACAAGGAAGACAACATAATGGGTTATGTTTGCCTATTCCCGAATAGAAGTTATATTGTCATGGGTCCTCTAACATGTGACACTTGTTTCCACCTCATACTAGCCAAAACTTCCGCACCAAGTAGAGATACTACTTGTGCATCCAAACACCCTTAACCCATTTTTGCCATGAGAGTCCACTATAGCTACCTATGGACTGAGTAAGATCCTTCAAGTAAGTTGTCATTGGTGCAAGCAATAAAAATTGCTCTTTAAATATGTATGATCTGTTAGTGTGAGGAAAATAAGCTTTATACAGACTTGTGATATGGAAGAAATAAAAGCAACAGACTGCATAATAAAATTCTTTATCACAAGTGGCAATATAAAGTGACATTCCTTTGCATTAAGATTTTGTGCATCCAACCAAAAAAGCGCATGACAACCTCTGCTTCCCTCCGCGAAGGGACTATCTTTTACTTTTAGTACTTACCTTTATGCAAGAGTCATGGAGATCTTCACCACTTCCTTTATTTTGCCTTTTTCTTTTGGCAGCTGTCATGTGTTGGGGAAAGATCTATACACATATATCCACTCGGATGTAGGTGATTCATGAATTATTATTGTTAACATTACCCTTGAGGTAAATAGTTGGGTGGCGAAATTTTAAGCCCCTATCTTTCTATGTGTCTAATGGAAGCTCTGATCTCATAAATACCGCGTGAGTCTTAGCAATTATGAAAGACTTAAAGATGGTTGAGTATGTGGATTTGCTATACAAACTCTTATATTGACTCTTTACGATGTTATGATAAATTGCAATTGCTTCAATGACTGAGGTTATAGTTTGTTGGTTCTCAATAGAGTTTTTGATTCAGATTTTACCTTGTGAATGAATTGTCACTTTGGCATGAGAAATTATATGATAATATATTGCTGTTCTAAAGATGATCATACTGCCTTCATGTCCGTATTTTATTTTTTATCGACACCTCTATCTGTAAACATGTGGACATGATTATTGATCTCGGCTTTCGCTTGAGGACAAGCAAGGTCTAAGCTTGGGGAGTTGATACGTCCATTTTGCATCATGTTTTTATATCAATATTGATTGCATTATGGACTATTATTTCACTTTATGGTACAATACTTATGCCTTTTCTCTCTTATTTTACAAGATTTACATGAAGAGGGAGAATGTCGGAGGTGGAATTCTAGACCGAAAAGGAGCAAATCTTAGAGACCTATTCTGCACAACTCCAAAAGTCCTAAAAAATTACGGAGAATTATTTGGGAATATATAAAAATATTGGGCGATGAAAATACCAAAGGGGACCCAATAGGTGGCAACAAGCTTGGGGGTGCGCCCCTGGGGCTTGTGGGCCCCCTGGTAGGCCTCCGGTGCCCATATTTGGCTATATGGAGGGTTTTGACCTAGAAAAAATCAGAAGGAAGCTTTCAGGATGAAGTGTCGCCGTCTCAAGGCGGAACCTGGGCAGGAGCAAGCTAGAGCTCCAGCAGAGCGATTCTGCCCGGGAAACTTCCCTACCGGAGGGGGAAATCGAAGCCATCGTCATCACCAACGATCCTCTCACCGAGAGGGGGTCAATCTCCATCAACATCTTCACCAACACCATCTCCTCTCAAACCCTAGTTCATCTCTTGTATCCAATCTCTGTCTCAAAAACTCAGATTGGTACCTGTGGTTTGCTAGTAGTGTTGATTACTACTTGTAGTTGATGCTAGTTGGTTTATTTGGTGGAAAATCATATGTTCAGATCCTTGATGATATTCAATACCCCTCTGATTATGAACATGAATATGCTTTGTGAGTAGTTACTTTTGTTCCTGAGGACATGGGAGAAGTCTTGTTATAGGTAATCATGTGAATTTGGTATTCATTCGATATTTTGATGAGATGTATGTTGTCTTTCCTCTAGTGGTGTTATGTGAACGCCGACTACATGACACTTCACCATGATGGGTTTCTTGAGTGATAGAAGCTTAAACCCTAGTTTACGTGTTGCTTCCTAAGGGGCTGATTTGGATCCACATGTTTCATGCTATGGTTTGATTTATCTTTATTCTTCTTTCATAGTTGCAGATGCTTGGTAGAGGGGTTAATCATAAGTGGGAGGCTTGTCCAAGTAAGGCCGGCATCCAAGCACCGTTCCACCCACATATCAAATTATCAAAGTAACGAACGTGAATCATATGAGCATGATGAAAACTAGCTTGATAATAATTCCCATGTGTCCTCGGGAGCAGTTTGCTTTATATAAGAGTTTGTCCAGGCTTGTATTTTGCTATAAAAAGGCATGGGCCACCTTGCTGCACCTTTGTTAAACTTGTTACTTATTACCCGTTACAAATTATCTTATCACAAAACTATCTGTTACCGATAGTTTCAATGCTTGCAGAAAATACCTTGCGGAAAATCGCTTGTCATTTCCTTCTGCTCCTCGTTCGATTTGTTACTCTTACTTATTGAAAGGACTACAATCGATCCCCTATACTTGTGGGTCATCACTAGGTTATCGACCCACAACTCGCTCTCGCACTCATTTGGCTAACTACTATGCCAGTTTCTCCTTTGTCTCATTGGCAGAATCTACCAAGTATGAGAAAGCCATGAATGATCCTGATTGGATGAATGCTATGCAACAGGAGTTGGTGCAATTTGAATTGAATGATGTGTGGGAGTTGGTTGACAAACCGAATCCTAAGAAGCACAATATCATCAGCACTAAATGGATATTCAGGATTAAGCAAGATGAAAATGGAATTGTTGTGAGAAACAAAGCATGCCTAGTTTCTCAAGGGTATACACATGTAGAAGGTATTGATTTCGGAGAAACATATGCTCCTGTTGCTCGCCTTGAGGTAATTCACATTCTTCTCACATATGCAAACTACAATAATATCCTCCTTTATCAAATGGATGTGAAAAGTTCTTTCCTTAATGCTGTTATTGATGAGGAAGTATATGTTAGGCAGCCTCCTGGCTTTGAAAACCCTCAGTTTCCTAACAAAGTTTTCAGGTTGAAAAAGGCCTTATATGGACTGAAGCAAGCCCCTAGAGCTTGGTATGACACCTTGAAGAAGCTTTTGCTCGACAAAGCTTTCAAGCCAGGATCCACTGATTCCACTCTTTTGACACATGCTATTGATGGTGATCTTTTCGTGTGTCAAATTTATGTGGATGATATTATCTTCGGCTGTACTAACAATGCTTGCAGCATGGAGTTCAGGCGAATGATGTCCGAGAAATATCAAATGTCTATGATGGTTGAACTTAAGTTCTTTTTCGGACTGCAAATTCATCAACAGGACAATGGAATTTCCACATCTCAGGAAAAATATCTGAAAGATAGTCTGAAGAAGTTCAAAATGCAAGATTTCAAACTAAAGGGACACAAAACTCCTATGCCCATGAATGGTAAGCTAGACGCAGATGTGTATGGTAAGATTACGATCAGAAGGATTATCATTCGATGATTGGTTCTTTGCTCTATCTATGTGCATCCAGACCTGATATTATGTTGAGTGTTTGAATGTGTGCCCGCTATCAAGTTGCATCGAAAGAATAGCATCACCAAGCGGTCAAGCGTATTCTGAGATATTTGGCTCACACCCCACCTTAGGTATATGATATCCTAAGGGAGCATAGTTTGATCTCATTGGATATTAAGAGTCAGACTACATAAGTGATCTGGTTGACAAGAAGTCCACTTTTGGGAGATGTCATTTCCTCGGTAGATCTTTTGTCTGTTGGTCGTCAAGGAAGAAAAATTGTGTATCTTTATCTACGACTGAAGCCGAATATATTGCTGTTGGCGCTTGTTGCACTCAGTTATTATGGATGAAGCATACACTGAAGGATTATGGCATAAAGGTCAAGAATATTCCTCCAAACTGTGACAATGAGAGTGCCATCAAAATTGCACACAATCCAGTGCAAAATTCTCGCACCAAGCATATTGCCATCACACATCATTTCATTCGTGATCATGTTGCTCGAGGAGATATTGTTATTGAGCACGTTAGTACTGAAGATAATCTCACTGACATCTTCACCAAGCCTTTGATATGTCTCCAACGTATCTATAATTTATGAAGCATTCATGCTATTTTATTATCTGTTTTGAATGATTACAGGCTTTATTATACACTTTTATATTACTTTTGGGACTAACCTATTAACTGGAGGCCCAGCCCATATTGCTGTTTTATTGCCTGTTTCAGTATTTCGAAGAAAAGGAATATCAAACGGAGTCCAAACGGAATGAAACCTTCGGGAGCGTCATTTTTGGAAAGAATATGATCCGGGAGACTTGGAGTTCAAGCCAGGGAAGGTTCGAGGAAGCCAGGAGATAGGAGGGCACGTCCTTGTCTCCTGGGCCCCTCGAGGCTCCCCCTGTCGGTGTCAAAACCAGCGGATCTCAGGTAGGGGGTCCCGATCTGTGCGTCTAGGCTGATGGTAACATGAAGCAAGGGACACAATTTTTACCCAGGTTCGGGCCCTCTTGATGGAGGTAAAACCCTACTTCCTGCTTGATTAATATTCAAGATATGAGTAGTACAAGAGTAGATCTACCACGACATCATAGAAGCTAAACCCTAAGAGCTAGCCTATGATGGTATGATTGTAATTGTGATCGGCCTTCTAAGGACCAATCTCTCCGGTTTATATAGACACCGGAGAGGGCTAGGGTTTACATGGAGTCGGTTACAAGGAAGGAAACACAATATCCGGATCGCCAAGCTTGCCTTCCACGCAAAGGAGAGTCCCATCCGGACACGGGGCGGAGTCTTGAGTCTTGTATCTTCACGCTTCAATAGTCCGGACGATGTATACAGTCTGGCTGTCCGGATACCCCCTAATCCAGGACTCCCTCAGTAGCCCCTGAACCAGGCTTCAATGACATTGAGTCCGGCGTGCAGTCTTGTCTTCGGCATTGCAAGGCGGGTTCCTTCTCCGAATACTCCAAAGTAATTATCGAACACGTAGACCGTGTCTAGATCCACAAGATGATTTTCACATTTCATTGTAGGGAACATAGCGTAAATCTGATCTGCTGGCAATCTTCGCACGCCATGCCCTTGCATCATGGCCTGGTCCAACACGAACCGGCGTTTCTCTCCCCACCTCGACTCGCACTGCGAGGCGGTTTTATTGGCACGTCCTGCCAAAGCAGAGATCATGTTCCTCTTATTACGGGATTTTCCATCAATATGGGCGTGCGTGACCCCACGACGACCGTTGGTATGATTCCGTGTATTTTTGGATAAGTCTCAAGTGGTCATGCTGAGGACTCCTGATATTCACCCCCTTTATAAAGGGATCGAGGCCTATGCTTCTTTTCCACCTCCCCTGCACCTTCTCGCACCTCGAGCTCCAACACCCAAGACCTAAGCTCCAACACCACAGATCCTCCAATATGTCCGGATCCAACCTTAAAGGTCAGTATGTGGCCTCCTCGATCCAAGAGGAGGACATTATGAGGCTTAGGGAGGTCGGATACCTGACCGCCGATATCCAGCATAGGCTTCCTGCTCCAGGGCAGGTTATCCCTACACCGGAGCCCAATGAGAGCATTGTGTTTGTCCCTCATTACCTCCGTGGCCTGGGCCTCACCCTCGACCCCTTTGTGAGGGGGCTCATGTTCTACTATGGGTTGGATTTTTGTCAGGACCCCAACTCGATGTCACATCGATCTAGCCTGTAACACCTCATATCACTTTGCGGCGTCACGCACGGTATCCCACGGGTGTCGCCTTACCTTTGCCCGGGGCCGTTTGCGCCTTTTGGCTCACGTATAAGATATTGTCGCTAGCATCCATATGATAAGGAGCCCGGGCTGACATGACTAGTCGTAAACCCAAAGTGGCACAGACTTACAGGGACAGGCATCCATGACCCAGCTTCGAACGTGTCGGTCATCAGCAAGTGGGTCCGGGCTGTAGCACTGGGCTAGCAGGACTCCGGTAAACCGGGCTGTAGCGGGCTAACAGGACTCCGGTACTCAATGCGTGACATTTCCCCGAAGGGACAGACACCGGAACGAAGAAGGACACATGCCGGCCAGCCTAAGTGTTCCAGAGCAGTAGCAAGCTACCATGGCTCAGCGGTAACACTAGGAGACATTTCCCGGTAAGAGAGGCTACTAGAGATAAACAACTAGATAGTCAGATCCCACACATACCAAGCATTTCAATAACATACACACAGTATGCTCGATATGTGCAAATACAACATGGCATCACAACATGACTCTATGACACAAGTACTTTATTTAAGGCTCAGAGAGCCATACATAACATACACATAGGTACGGGTCACACGACCCAGCATTCAAGTCATACAGTCATACAAACCAGCAGCGGAGGTAGCTTGTCTGAGTACAGACAACTAGTAAAATAAAAGAGGCTTGGAAAGCCTAGCTATACTACGTGGTCCTTCACAAGCTCAGGATCACCACCTGGGCCTTAGCCTACTCATTGATGTCAACGTCTACGAAGAACCCATCAGAAGGGGTTGCAGCGTCTTCTGTAAAAATGTAAATTATAGCAACATGAGTACAAAGGTACTCAGCAAGACTTACATCAGATCCTACATACATGCACATTATCAAGAAGGGTTGGTGGAGTTATTGCAGCAAGCCAGCTTTGACTCTTGGCTAGGCTATCCTACGAGACTCCAACTTGAAATGGTTTTGCGCACACGAGTCCACTACTCACCACTTCAATACACTACCGAGGATCCACCTCCGTCTTCCTACGGAAGAGCCATCCTCGGCACTCACACTTATCTTGAGGCTTTTAGTAGTTTCCATTTACTTGTCTATGAACTGTATAGGCAACCAAGCAGTCCTTTACCGCGGACGCGGCTATTCGAATAGATCATGATAACCCTGCAGGGGTGTACTTCTTCATACATGTTTCCACCACTTAGCGTCTGCACACGATATGTGCTCGACAGACTTCAAGCGAAAGCCGACGTGGGTGTAGACCACGACCTACCTAAACACCTAAGTCTCCAATCCAGGTTTATCGCCTATCCAGGTTCCATCCACAGGGAGTCCGGCCGAGGTTTCCCATACGGCCCCGAACGATGTGAACAGGGTTCCCGAGATACCTAACGGGTATTCGGTACACCGTGCCACGTACCTACCGCATCACAGCCCACCCCTACGGTCAGCGCTGTCCACGGCCTCCAGTAGGCTACAAACACCAGAAACTACTTGCAACTCCTGGACAGAGAACTAGGGTGAATAAGAAGTCGAGCGGGGTCATATTTCAGGGCCCAATGCATGGTAGTAGCTGTATCTTAAATCACACATACAGATCTCAGTGCTTAAGGTCGGCTTCAATGAAACAACCCACCATGTACTCCTACATGGCCTCTCATCGATACCTTTACCAAATCGTGTTCACCACACCACTCCTATTACCGACATAATCATTTCACTCTAGCCCATCACCCAGATGAACCAGACCTGACACGACTCTAAGCATAGCAGGCATAGCAAGGTAGGAACAACACATACATATGGCTCAAACAACTCCTACACATGCTAGTGGGTTTCATCTAGTTACTGTGGCAATGACAGGTCATGCAGAGGAAGTGGGTTCAACTACCGTAGCACACAACAGTTTGAAACGCGTTGTCTTAATGCAGTAAAAGAGAGCAGGAGCGAGAACATGGGGTTGTATCGATATGATCAAATAGTTGGTTGCTTGCCTGATGGTTCGATGCACTGATACGGTTCTTCGTTAGGGTAATCACGGTACTCCTCGGAGGCAGAACCTGCCGCAAAGAACACCGATACACAACTATCACCAAACAATGTGCAACAATATGATGCATGCATAAACATGGCAATATGAGTGTGTTGGGCTAATGCAACTAAGACCAGAAGGGTTTGAACCAATTTGAATCAAAGATTCAAATTTCAAACTCATTCATGGCCCTTTAAAGTGTTTTTCCTTGTTCTGCATTAAACATCAAGTTAACTTGTTTAATCATGCATGAAAATAGTACAGATGGATAAATTGAATTTTTCTGATCATTTTTCATATATAATTTGTCTGATTTGGAGTTACAGATTAAAAGTTATGAATTTTTGAAGTTTAAATTATATTCTGGAATTTCCTATATTAGATTAAATCCAGAAAATCAATTACTGCGTCAGCCTGACATCAGTGTGACATCAGCAAGTCAACGGGACATGGTCCGGGTCAAACCTGACAGTGGGTCCCGCATGTCAGTGTGATTAATTAAACTAAAATTAATTTAAACTAATCCTAATTAGTTAACAGGGCTGGGCCCCACCTGTCATTGACTAAGGAGAGTCAACCAGGGCCCACCCGTGGTCAAACCCGGGTCGGCTGCACCGGCGTTTAGCCGCCGACGAGCCCGACGCGGCGGTGGAAGTGGTTTTGGCCGTTCCGGCCACCAAATGGGTCGCGGAGACCATCAGAGTGGAGCTGAGGACGAGCCGCAGCTCTTGGTGGAGTCCGTTGGGGTCAGGGTGGCCGGAGTTGGCGCCGGCGACGACTTTGGCGGCCACCGGAGTTCGGCCGAAGTCGAACTTGACGCAAGAGGGGTCGGTGAGGTGCGGGGAGTAGCTAGTTAGGTGCTACGTGACGCGGTGAGCATGATGGACACCGTGGAGTGGCCGGGGGGTGACCGGGAGCACGTCGGCGACGAGCTCCGCGGCGGTGGGTGCGGTTGAGCTCCGAGAAGTCGCTACACAGCTCGGGAGCAAGAGAAGAAGGGAGGGGAAGATGGCTAAGCTCACGGGGAGTTCGACGAAGCACTTGGTGCAGCCGGGGACGGGCCGGAGCGACGTCGGCGTTGAAGGGGATCTTCGGCGACGGCGGTTCGGTCGAGGTCGATGCGGTGGGCTCGGGCCTTGCGAGCGCTCGGGGCTCGGCTTGCTCGAAGGAGAGGAGGGTAGCGGAGCTCCTGGACACGGCGGCACGGCGTGGGGTTGACGGAGGGCGTGGCTACGGCGAGGGGGTGGCGGCGATGACGTCGGCCATGGCGGGGGGAGCGCGAGAGAGAGGGGTTGGGGGAGAATGGAGGTGTCCTGGGGGTTCACGGCGCGGCGTGGAGCTCATCCATCCAGCCCCGAGGCGAGGAGGTGAAGCAGGGCGACGACCAGCTGCGTGGCGCGCGCTGCGGTCGCCGTCGGGCACCTGCCTGCCTGCCTGGCCGGCAAGCAGCTCGCTGGAGCGGAGCTGGGCCGGGCCGGCAGGTGGGCCGGGTGCTGGCGCCAGGTAAGTTTTTCTATTTTTTTTCTGTTTTCTGTTTTTTAATACTTCTGCAACTTTGTTGATTTATTAAAAATACTTAGGCAACTCCTAAAATCACCAAACTACTCCTGGTCCATAGTTGGATTATTTCCAACATGAAACATTTTAGTTTGGAGATATTTGAGCATTTAAATATTTTATATAATTTTAAATGCCCAAATTCAAATATTTATGATTTAATTCAAAAACCCTGAGATGGCCTGGGAAAATGTGCATCACTTCTGGCAGAAGTTCTGAACCAAGACAAAAAATGATGGGCATTTTAGAAGGGCATTTCAGGTTCATTGAAAAAGTTTTTAGTAAACCCTAGTTGGTTTCAGAGGGGCTGGGGGTTCTGTCATCCCCATTTCAGATTTCTGATGAAAGAATAAACATGATGCAACACTCTAATGCATGAACTAGCTAGGGTGTGACAACTCACCCCCACTCAAAAGAATCTCGTCCCGAGATTTGGGTTCCTCTGGGAAGAAGGCGGGGTACTCGAGTCGAAGACGATCCTCCCTTTCCCAAGTTGCTTCATCCTCAGAATGGTGCGGCCATTGAACTTTGAGAAACTTGATATTATGACGTCGAGTGGTACGCTCGGCCTGATCGAGGATACGAATGGGATACTCTCGATACGTGAGATTATCTTGGAGATCAAGCGTTTCGTGGTCCACTCCACGGATAGGATCCGAGAAGCAATGCCTGAGTTGAGAAACGTGGAAAACATCGTGGACTCTGGAGAGATGCGGAGGTAGTTCCAACTGGTAGGCAACTTCTCCTCGTTTAGCAAGAATACGAAAAGGTCCAATGTAACGGGGAGCCAATTTGCCTTTGATACCGAAGCGATGGGTTCCCTTCAGAGGAGTAACCCGAAGGTAAGCCTTCTCGTCAACCTCGAAAGTCATAGCCTTATGTTTTCGGTCATATTGACTCTTTTGACGAGATTGGGCTGTTTTCAACTTTTCACGAACGATGCGAACTTGCTCTTCCGCTTCCTGAATCATATCCGGGCCAAAGAATTGTCTTTCCCCGGTTTCTGACCAGTTAAGGGGTGTTCGACACCGTCGTCCATAGAGAACTTCAAAAGGGGCTTTACCCAAGCTAGATTGATAGCTGTTGTTGTAAGCGAATTTGGCAAATGGAAGGCACTTCTCCCAATCCATTCCGAACGAGATAACAGAGGCTCGAAGCATGTCTTCTAGAATTTGGTTGACGCGTTCTACTTGACCACTCGATTGAGGGTGAAAAGCGGTGCTAAAGGAAAGGCGGGTTCCCATAGCATTTTGGAAACTTTCCCAAAATCGAGAGGTGAAAAGACTTCCTCGATCCGAGTTAATTTCCAAAGGAACACCATGGAGAGACACTATTCGGGAGATGTATAAGTCTGCCAACTGACTAGCGGTTATATTCTCGCGAACAGGTAAGAAATGGGCCACTTTGGAAAGACGATCGACAACGACAAAGATAGCATTATTCCCTCTCTTGGTCCTGGGAAAACCGGTAATGAAATCCATACTAATTTTATCCCATTTCCATTCAGGAATAGCTAAGGGTTGAAGGGTGCCAGCAGGCCGTTGATGCTCTGCTTTTACACAACGACAGACGTCGCAATTAGCAATATACTGAGCAATTTCTCTCTTCATCCTAGTCCACCAGAACCTCTGGCGTAGGTCCTGATACATCTTGGTACTACCGGGATGAATGGTGAGAGGAGATTCATGAGCCTCCTTAAGGATCAACTGCCGTAGATGCTGGTTCTTGGGAACCACTAAACGGTTCTCAAAATACACAACACCATGATCATTTGTAGAGAAAACAACTAGCACCTCCGCTAGCAATGTTCTCCTTGATTTTAGATATTCCCTTATCTCGCTTTTGGGCAGCGACAATTTGATCCGTAAGAGTAGGTTTCGCCACCAAGGTGGAAAGAAATCCTTGAGGAATAATGTGAAGGTTGAGCTTCCGAAATTCCTCATGGAGAAGCGGTTGACTTTGTTGTAACATCAGGTTGTTACAATAAGATTTACGACTTAGCGCATCAGCCATGACGTTGGCTTTCCCTGGGGTGTAAGTTATTCCTAAGTCGAAATCTGTGATCAACTCAACCCAACGTCTTTGCCTGAGATTCAAATCCGGTTGGGTGAAGATATACTTCAGACTTTGGTGATCAGTGAATATTTCGCAACGATTACCGAGGAGGTAATGTCGCCAGGTCTTAAGTGCATAGACTACGGCTGCAAGCTCTAGATCATGAGTAGGATAATTCTCCTCATGTGGGTGCAATTGCCGTGAAGCGTAAGGAATTACGTGTCGATCTTGCATGAGAATGCAACCTAGTCCTTGTCGCGAGGCGTCGCAGTAGATAACGAAGTCCTTGGAGAAGTCTGGCTGTACCAGTACGGGAGCAGAAGTCAGGCGTCTTTTCAGTTCCTGAAAGCTGTGCTCACATTGTGGAGTCCATTCGAACTTTTTATCTTTCCTGAGGAGTTCAGTTAGAGGTTTAGCAACTTTGGAGAAGTTCTCGACAAAGCGACGGCAATAGCTCGCTAAGCCCAGAAAACTCCGAACTTGCTTGACCGATTCAGGTGGAGTCCAATTAAGGACGGCCTGAACTCGCTCAGGGTTAACAGCAATACCATTACCAGATATTACATGACCCAGATAGGTCACTTCTGACAACCAAAATTCACATTTAGAGAATTTGGCATAAAGACGATGCTCTCGAAGTTTCTTCAACACTAGCCTTAGATGTTCGACATGTTCTTCCTCGTTCTTGGAGTAGATGAGTATATCATCGAGGTAAACCACGACGAATTTATCCAGATACTCCATGAAGATTGAGTTCATCAACCGAGAAAAAGTGGCTGGAGCGTTGGTTAACCCGAAGGACATGACGGTGTACTCGTATTGGCCATAACGAGTAACAAAGGCCATTTTAGGAATGTCCCCGTTCCTGATTTTGATTTGATGGTAGCCCAACCTCAAATCCATTTTGGAGAAGACTGAGGATCCAGCGAGCTGATCATACAGGTCGTTGATCCTGGGGAGTGGATATTTGTTCTTGATTGTGACCAAATTGACAGGTCGATAATCTACAACCATCCGGTCCGTACCATCCTTCTTCTTGACGAAGAGGACGGGGCAAGCCCACGGAGATGAACTAGGTCGGATGAAACCCTTTTTCAAGGACTCATCGAGTTGTTTCTTAAGCTCGGCTAGTTCTAGTGGTGCCATCTTATAGGGTCTTCTAGCAATCGGAACGGTTCCTGGAATAAGGTCTATTACGAACTCAACATCCCTGTCAGGTGGAACACCTGGCAATTCCTCTGGGAAGACATCCGGGAAGTCACGGACTACCGGAACGTCCTCAAGGTCTGGCAAAGGGCTGGCGTTAAGAGAATATAACTGTCGCTTGGCTATTCGGGTCAAGACATTGACTATCTTCCCCGAGGGATGGGTGAGTTGAACAGTGCTAGAGAAACAATCAATTTTGCCATGATGAGCTGACATCCAGTCCATACCCAAGATGATATTAATATCTGAAGATTTAAGGGCTATCAGAGATGCGAGGAAAACAAGTCTGTCGACTTGAATTTCATTTCCATGGCTTACTCTAGAAGTTTGCCATTTGGATCCCGGAGTTTGAATTACCATAGAGGATGGCATGTCACAGAATGCGGTGTTATGCAAGCGAGCATAGTTCTCGGATATGAATGAATGAGATGCTCCTGTATCGAAAAGAACAGATGCCGGGTGGCAATTAACAAGGAGCGTACCGAGAATGACGTTGGAATCCTCTTGAGCTTCTTCGGCAGAGATACAGTTGACATGGCCACGTGTGGCGGTGGCCGGCTTGGCGTGGAACACTTTCCCTGTCGGCTTGCCACGGCCAACAGCTTTAGCAGATTGGTTGGGGTTGGTCTGGGGGCACTCGCGCATATAGTGGCCAGATTCCCCACACTTAAAGCAAGTCACGGAACTGGCGCGTGGAGGAGCATTGTTGGTTGGACCACCATAGGGCTTGGCTGGTACAGACTGTTGAACGGGGCGAGGCGCCTGGAAGGATGGCCTCGGTGTGAACCTGGGTGGCAGGGCAGTGTTGGGCACCCACACGCGGTGCTTCTGAGGGCCAGCACCGGATGAGGAACCCACGTCACGGCCATGCTTGCGTGTTGCGTCATAATCAGTCTGACCAGTCTCAGCACTGATGGCCTTGTTAACAAGCTTCTGAAAAGATGTGCACTCATGCAGACGGAGGTCGCGGCGAAGCTCAGGACTAAGCCCCTTACGGAACCTTGCGTGCTTCTTGGCATCAGTAGAAACTTCCTCAGTGGCATATCGTGCGAGGTTACCGAACTCCCTGCTGTAAGCATCCACAGAGAGTCGGCCCTGAGTGAAACTGCAAAATTCCTCACGTTTACGGTCCATGAGACCCTCCGGAATGTGATGTTCATGGAAAGCCTCGCTGAATTCAGCCCAAGTAGTGACATGGCCCGCTGGGCGCATAGCTCCATAATTCTCCCACCATAGACTGGCGGGGCCTTCAAGATGATATGCAGCAAAGGTGACCTTGTCAGCCTCAGCTACTAGCGCGGAGCGCAGTTTGTGAGAAATACTGCGAAGCCAGTCATCAGCATCGAGAGGCTCGACGGAGTGGTGGAACGTGGGTGGATGTAACTTGATGAAATCACTGAGTGACACCAAGTTATTTCTCTGATGGTGTGCTGTGTTCTGTTCAATACGCTCCAACAAACGGTTGGTCTCCCGCTTGTTTCTCTCAGCTTCCAGCATAACCTCGGCTAGGGAAGGAGGATGAGGTAGATTTGCATTCCTGACTTCACTGCCTTCGGCCTGCTCTTGAGGAGCAGGGTTATTGCGCGTGTTGACCATCCTAGGTAAACAAGACAATGATTTAGTCAGAATGATAAAATCCCGACACAGGATACAGAATGTAAGGAATAACTCGGAATGCAAGATGATCATCGGTATGACATGGTAGATACAGAAACTGCTCCTTTTATTCCATCGTCATACACACCATACAAGGTTTAGTACAAGACCAAACAAGGTACTATTATGGTGAAAAGAAGATTACATCTCATCGGAGGCATCCCAAGCTCCTATACATTATTTTTCTACACCTCCGGAAGGCGGTACAACTAGGTCATATCCCACGAGTCATGCAGGACGATAGACGACACCGCTAGTACGAACTAGTGATACTACCACTAACTCAGACCGATCCGTAGTAGTCCTCGTAGAAATCACCTCCATAGCCTGGAAGCTCAACATGATCATCCGGGAACAGACGATCTCGCGGAGCTTGTGGACCATAGGGGCTAGGATGAGGTCTTGGACCAACAAACGGTGGCCTACGGGGACCGCGAGGTGGGGTGATGCCTCCTACATCACGCCAACCCATCACGTCTGGCAGAGGAGATCTCACAGGATAGAGATTGCGCATATCCGAATATCCAGCTTGCACCACCAGTGCAAATCGAGTCAATGTGGCCCAATGGTCAGCACAGGTATTGAAAAGCTCTAGCCTCAAGGCCCGATTTTCACGGTCCTTATCCTCGAGCATCTCAGCAGTGGTGCGAGTCCGTGAATCCTCCTGAGTGGGGTCAGCATAGATAGCCTGGAGATACCCTTGTGCTCCCGGAAGTGATCCTGGCATATACCGGAAATCAGAGTCCCGAAATAGACCAGACCTGACTCGCATGATGGTCATCATAGAGTAGGCGGCATCCTGCACAGCCATCTCAATAGTAACCCCGAGTCCATAGGAGCAATGAAGGGGCTCGGTGGATCCAGGATAAGATGGAAATATCCTGACAGTGCAGAGATACTGGCTTTGATTAAAATCTCGAAATTGCTCTTCGACCGTGTACTCAGGATACCAACGGTATCCTGCCTCAGTCATTACCCTGACCAACATGGCGGTATGGCCGGGTACATCTAGGCATCAAGTCAGGCGAACCACTTGATTGAGGTCGCGAGTGGCCATCTGAAAGCACAACCATAATGCAAAGGCATTAGAATTTCTAGCAAAATTTCGGTAGCATAACAGCTGTAAATGCTCAAAAAGGATTTTGAGACATTTGACAAAGGATTTCATACACACTCAACATCATCATATCAAAGTTCTGAGTCCATCCTAACAACATAAGGTGATAGTAGAACTGAACTAGGCTTGTATCCATCAAACCTATAAGGTACTACTGATTAGTAACACGTGATCCTGATAGAGAGAATAGATCCTAATTCCTTAACCCCCGGTGGAAGAATAGACTGACTCAGATCAGAATGTCATAAGATAAAGGAGTAAAAAGAACCTTACGTTCCAACCCACAAACAATTCCCCTACATATAACTAAAGAATTTCTAGACTCAACATCGACCAGTTTGGCTTGGAGAACCTACAGGCAGCTTTGCTCTGATACCAAAGCTGTCAGGACCCCGACTCGATGTCACATCGATCTAGCCTGTAACACCTCATATCACTTTGCGGCCTCATGCACGGTATCCCACGGGTGTCGCCTTACCTTTGCCCGGGGCCGTTTGCGCCTTTTGGCTCACGTATAAGATAGTGTCGCTAGCATCCATATGATAAGGAGCCCGGGCTGACATGACTAGTCGTAAACCCAAAGTGGCACAGACTTACAGGGACAGGCATCCATGACCCAGCTTCGAACGTGTCGATCATCAGCAAGTGGGTCCGGGCTGTAGCACTGGGCTAGCAGGACTCCGGTAAACCGGGCTGTAGCGGGCTAACAGGACTCCGGTACTCAATGCGTGACATTTCCCCGAAGGGACAGACACCGGAACGAAGAAGGACACATGCCGGCCATCCTAAGTGTTCCAGAGCAGTAGCAAGCTACCATGGCTCAGCGGTAACACTAGGTTCCATCCACAGGGAGTCCGGCCGAGGTTTCCCATACGGCCCCGAACGATGTGAACAGGGTTCCCGAGATACCTAACGGGTATTCGGTACACCGTGCCACGTACCTACCGCATCACAGCCCACCCCTACGATCAGCGCTGTCCACGGCCTCCAGTAGGCTACAAACACCAGAAACTACTTGCAACTCCTGGACAGAGAACTAGGGTGAATAAGAAGTCGAGCGGGGTCATATTTCAGGGCCCAATGCATGGTAGTAGCTGTATCTTAAATCACACATACAGATCTCAGTGCTTAAGGTCGGCTTCAATGAAACAACCCACCATGTACTCCTACATGGCCTCTCATCGATACCTTTACCAAATCGTGTTCACCACACCACTCCTATTACCGACATAATCATTTCACTCTAGCCCATCACCCAGATGAACCAGACCTGACACGACTCTAAGCATAGCAGGCATAGCAAGGTAGGAACAACACATACATATGGCTCAAACAACTCCTACACATGCTAGTGGGTTTCATCTAGTTACTGTGGCAATGACAGGTCATGCAGAGGAAGTGGGTTCAACTACCGTAGCACACAGCAGTTTGAAACGCGTTGTCTTAATGCAGTAAAAGAGAGCAGGAGCGAGAACATGGGGTTGTATCGATATGATCAAATAGTTGGTTGCTTGCCTGATGGTTCGATGCACTGATACGGTTCTTCGTTAGGGTAATCATGGTACTCCTCGGAGGCAGAACCTGCCGCAAAGAACACCGATACACAACTATCACCAAACAATGTGCAACAATATGATGCATGCATGAAACATGGCAATATGAGTGTGTTGGGCTAATGCAACTAAGACCAGAAGGGTTTGAACCAATTTGAATCAAAGATTCAAATTTCAAACTCATTCATGGCCCTTTAAAGTGTTTTTCCTTGTTCTGCATTAAACATCAAGTTAACTTGTTTAATCATGCATGAAAATAGTACAGATGGATAAATTGAATTTTTCTGATCATTTTTCATATATAATTTGTCTGATTTGGAGTTACAGATTAAAAGTTATGAAATTTTGAAGTTTAAATTATATTCTGGAATTTCCTATATTAGATTAAATTCAGAAAATCAATTACTGCGTCAGCCTGATGTCAGTGTGACATCAGCAAGTCAACGGGACATGGTCCGGGTCAAACCTGACAGTGGGTCCCGCGTGTTAGTGTGATTAATTAAACTAAAATTAATTTAAACTAATCCTAATTAGTTAACAGGGCTGGGCCCCACCTATCATTGACTCAGGAGAGTCAACCAGGGCCCACCCGTGGTCAAACCTGGGTCGGCTGCACCGGCGTTTAGCCGCCGGCGAGCCCGACGCGGCGGTGGAAGTGGTTTTGGCCGTTCCGGCCACCAAATGGGTCACGGAGACCATCGGAGTGGAGCTGAGGACGAGCCGCAGCTCTTGGTGGAGTCCGTTGGGGTCAGGGTGGCCGGAGTTGGCGCCGGCGACAACTTTGGCGGCCACCGGAGTTCGGCCAAAGTCGAACTTGACGCAAGAGGGGTCGGTGAGGTGCGGGGAGTAGCTAGTTAGGTGCTACATGACGCGGTGACCATGATGGACACCGTGGAGTGGCCGGAGGGTGACCGGGAGCACGTCGGCGACGAGCTCCGCGGCGGTGGGTGCGGTTGAGCTCCGGGAAGTCGCTACACAGCTCGGGAGCAAGAGAAGAAGGGAGGGGAAGATGGCTAAGCTCACGGGGAGTTCGACGAAGCACTCGGTGCGGCCGGGGACGGGCCGGAGCGACGTCGGCGTTGAAGGGGATCTCCGGCGATGGCGGTTCGGTCGAGGTCGATGCGGTGGGCTCGGGCCTTGCGAGCGCTCGGGGCTCGGCTTGCTCGAAGGAGAGGAGGGTAGCGGAGCTCCTAGACACGGCGGCACGGCGTGGGGTTGACGGAGGGCGTGGCTACGGCGAGGGGGTGGCGGCGATGGCGTCGGCCATGGCGGGGGGAGCGCAAGAGAGAGGGGTTGGGGGAGAATGGAGGTGTCCTGGGGGTTCACGGCGCGGCTTGGAGCTCATCCATCCAGCCCTGAGGCGAGGAGGTGAAGCAGGGCGACGGCCAGCTGCGTGGCGCGCGCTGCGGTCGCCGTCGGGCACCTGCCTGCCTGCCTGGCCGGCAAGCAGCTCGCTGGAGTGGAGCTGGGCTGGGCCGGCAGGTGGGCCGGGTGCTGGCGCCAGGTAAGTTTTTCTATTTTTTTCTGTTTTCTGTTTTTTAATACTTCTGCAACTTTGTTGATTTATTAAAAATACTTAGGCAACTCCTAAAATCACCAAACTACTCCTGGTCCATAGTTGGATTATTTCCAACATGAAACATTTTAGTTTGGAGATATTTGAGCATTTAAATATTTTATATAATTTTAAATGCCCAAATTCAAATATTTATGATTTAATTCAAAAACCCTGAGATGGCCTGGGAAAATGTGCATCACTTCTGGCAGAGGTTCTGAACCAAGACAAAAAATGATGGGCATTTTAGAAGGGCATTTCAGGTTCATTGAAAAAGTTTTTAGTAAACCCTAGTTGGTTTCAGAGGGGCTGGGGGTTCTGTCATCCCCATTTCAGGTTTCTGATGAAAGAATAAACATGATGCAACACTCTAATGCATGAATTAGCTAGGGTGTGACAACTTTCATGATCTGGCTCCGGACGCTATCCTCCATATCTCGTCGTTCATTATTGTGTGCGAGGCTTTTCTCCACGTCTCCCCACACTTCGGCTTATGGCTCAAGACCTTCAATGTGAAGCCGAAGATGATCGAGGGGCAACATGCGGAGTGCGGAGGTGCCATAATAAGCAGGAACGCCGATGCCCCATGGCCAGAGGGTTCTTTCCCGAAAGTATCTGATGTGTGGCAACGAAGGTGGTTTTATGTTACAACTCCCAGAGGCACAAAGTGGGT
>NC_041383.1:457181646-457190412 GCF_002162155.2 Triticum dicoccoides
AGTTCCGTTCGGGCCCTCCGTCACAATTGGCGTCATGGACCGACGAAGGACGGAATTGGGGGCCCGCCAGTGATATTCCAATACTGCAGAGCCGTATCCGGGAGCTTATCGAGAGGGACATAAATCTTGTCAGCATAATTCAAGTAATGCTAATCCGATGGATGTTGCCGTGCAAACGTTGGCCTCTCCGGATGTGGGAGTTCAATCCGGAGGGTCCGCGGACTATTAAGCACTTCTTCGGCCTGAAGCTCGAAGGGATGTGTAAATTATTCTTTGGACCACAAGTAAAGTGTCCGGACACCACCGAGGATGCATGCCTAAGCTGCAATCGCTTAGATACCCAAGTAAGTAACCTTAAAGATGGACACTCTATTTATATTTGCCATAACCATTGTTCTGAGAAACCCTCCGTGGCCAGGAATGGCTCAACAAGGTGGAGAGGATCAGGTGTCCGGTGCCACTTCCTGAAGGCTCGCCGGGTCCAACCGTTGCCAAGATGCTTGGCCGAGTGCTTAGCAAAATGCCCTCAAGGAAAGGCAAAGGAAAGGGCAGCAAAGCCGAACTTCACACACTATGCATCCGGACCGGGGGAATTGATTTATCCCCAAAGTAGGATAGTCGGGGAGGGGAATCTGAGGCCACCTCCCCGCGCGGGAAGAAAAGGGCTGCCTCCGAAGACTTGGAGACGGAGATGCCCAAACAGGGGAAGAAAGTGTCCCCGGGGGGCTCTGCCTTGACGGGCGTTCTTACCACGTCAGGCCCGCCAACAGGCCAGCCCTCGACTGAGCTGTAAGTTGATCACTATTCCGAGGGTACTGCGTTTCTCCGAGATCAATAATCAGGATTTGTCTTTTGCAGTCCAGCTAGCATCTCTCCTCAACAGAGTTCATCTTCGGGGGATCTTCCTCCGTAGATGATGGAGAGCGAGACCCCACCCACCTCTCCGCCTCATGAAGCGGGCGACACTGAGGTGTCGTCACCGAGGAGTCCGGATCTGCCGAAGCCGGAGGCCAATACGTCAGTCGCCCTGAGCCCGGAGCATTTGGCTCCCACGGGGGGCGATGAGAAGGGTCCAGTACAGTTCGAGCCCGGCCGGACGTACTGACAGGCCTTCTGGAGCGAGCTGTGCTCTCTGCGGAGCACCGCTCATTAATGAGCGCGGTGCTTAAGAAGATTTCATCCGCTACAAGCGGTTTGAATGAGGCATTTACGAGCCTGCTCAGAGGCTTTGAGGTATGTAGTAAAAAATGCACTATTTTTTGGCTGTGAGGCACGCGCTAGGTGTGCTCCATATGGATAGTATCCCCTGAGACTCTGGTTGCCCGCCATAGGCGGCACGGGGGATCATATAGTAATGGCTGTGCTGTACATGTGCGCAGGTATCTAAGGATCCGGCAGCCGACCAGTCTGTTGAAGTTGCCGAACTAAGGAGGCAGATCGGATCTATCGATGCCGATATCACGTTGGTGAACAAACGGCTGGACGAATCACAGGGTATGTGCTCTGCTTCCCTTATTATGTTGTATAGGAAAATATGAGAGGGGCATAATATTAATGCAGTGTGTTTGTACTGCAGATGGTGCTGCTACTGTGGGGGCCCTGAGGGCGGAACTTGCTCAGGCCAAGGAACAAGCTCGGGCTAGCAATGCGGCTGCCCTAAAGGCGTCCTAAGAATTGAGAGCCGAACAGGCTGCTCATCGCTGAAGCGAGGAAAAGATAGCCGAAATGGCTGTGGAGTTAAAAAATGCCGCCAACCGGTATGTACTCCTTGAAAAGGAGAATAAGCCTAGCTCGGCCGAGCTGGACAAGGCACTTAATGCCACCAAGGAGATGCGGACCGAGATCCGGGGTATGCGGGAGAAGCTCCAATAGGCTGATAAAATCGTGGCTGGGGGCTCCTACTTACTGCGGACGAAGTTTTGGATCCGAAGTATGCTCCCCTGGATGGACGCTGGAGTCCGGCCGACGCATATGCAGACTTGGCGAATAGTGCGGCTGATGCTGCCAAGTTCTTCGAGGATCAAGGTGATAAGGAAGTGGAGAAGCTTTTCTGGTCGCAATTCAATGCTCCCACCCGCCCGCTGCCGTCAGATGAGAAGATGGCTACTGTGGCGGAGCTTCACAGGCTGTCCGGGCTTGCAATGCGGTCTGTAATAGACCATCTTTGGCCGAAGGGGCCTAAGCCGGACAACTACTTTGGTTTGGTGCAACAATTCCTTGGGGCCGTGCCTCGGATCGATGCCATGAGGAGGTCGGCGTGCATAGAGGGTGCACGAATGGCTCTCGCACACGTTAAAGCCTATTGGACGGATATGGAGGCCACCATTGTAGCGACCCAGGATCTGGCGGAAGGCCAATATCTAGCCGAGCACTACTTGGCACAGGTCACAGAAGGTGCTCGGCTAATAGAGGCGCAATGCTCGAAGAATGTCTTGTTCGAGTGATAAATCGAATCATTGTAAAACAATGTTTATTTTGATTATGAGGCTATATTTATACTTTTTGCCTAAAAGATGATTGTGTCCCCTGTGCGGCCGTTTTTATATATGTATATAAGTAATCCGAAAGTTAGCAGTCATTGGCTTCAGCCCCCACGCATACAATGCGGGGGTGTTCGCGAAAAATATGCTTAATCACACTTGATCCAACGTCTTGGTCCATTAAGGAGGTGACTGCATGTCAAACTAGGCAACCAGACTATATAGCTGTAACACTTTCGCTTAGCCATGGGGGTCTAAAGGTGGGGCTACTATGTATCCCCTGGTACCTTTGCGTGCATCCGAATACGGGCGCGTATGTACATGGCCAGGAAACGCTCCTTCGTTAATGCGGAGGAATCCTAAAGATTCCGGTGAGTCTTCGAGTGGTTGAACAGTCTCTCGCTGCATCATGACTGTCAGTTGTCGGCTTTCTCTACTAAGGTGCTCATCCGGAATAACCAGGGCACAATCGCAGTAGTTCTCCTTTGGCTGCCTTAGCTGATAATAACGGAACGTAAGGCGGCAAACCCAGGAGCCGGGCAAACCAAACATTTGACCAAAGACATGATTCGGAGCTGATGCATATAAGGCCAAACTCGTGACGCCGAACACTCTCGAAGGTATTTGGGCTTTATAACAGAAGATGGGCTCAAGAATGCCCATTCATTATGAACCCTGTGTTGCCAGGTACGTGTGGTAATCTGTCGTGGCGAAATGCCAATAACGACAGTATCCTCTGTGGGTATGGAACCCATGGGATGGTTAAACAACAAGAGGCAATAGAAAAGGTTTAGATAGGGGCTTAATCTAAAAAGAAACCTGTTGAACAAGGCCCTGCTGCACGTCTGCGCCTTTGTCTCCGTTGTGCCGTATCCTGGAAGGGTATCGCACAAACGTTGTTGATACGTCTCCAACGTATCTATAATTTTTGATTGCTCCATGCTACTTTATCTACTGTTTTGGACTATATTGGGCTTTATTTTCCACTTTTATATTATTTTTGGGACTAACCTATTAACCGGAGGCCCAGCCCAGAATTGCTGTTTTTTTGCCTATTTCAGTATTTCGAAGAAACAGAATATCAAACGGAGTCCAAACGGAATGAAACCTTCGGGAACATGATTTTCTCACCAAACGTGATCCAGGAGACTTGGACCCTGCTCCAAGGAACAAAAGAGGCGGTCACGAGGGTGGGGGGAGCGCCCCCCTGCCACGTGGGCCCCCTGTTGCTCCACCGACATAATCCTTCCTCCTATATATACCTAGGTACCCCTGACAGATCAAATACGGAGCCGAAAACCTAATTCCACCGCCGCAACTTTCTGTATCCGCGAGATCCCATCTTGGGGCCTGTTTTGGAGCTCTGCCGGAGGGGGCATCTACCACGGAGGGCTTCTACATCAACACCATAGCCTCTCCGATGAAGTGTGAGTAGTTTACTTTAGACCTTCGGGTCCATAGCTAGTAGCTAGATGGCTTCTTCTCTCTTTTTGGATCTCAATACAATGTTCCCCCCTCTCTTGTGGAGATCTATTCGATGTAATCTTCTTTTTGTGGTGTGTTTGTTGAGATCGATGAATTGTGGGTTTATGATCCAGTTGATCTATGAATAATATTTGAATCTTCTCTGAATTCTTTTATGTATGATTGAGTTATCTTTGCAAGTCTCTTCTAATTATCCGTTTGGTTTGGCCAACTAGATTGGTAGTTCTTGCAATGGGAGAAGTGTTTAGCTTTGGGTTCAATCTTGCGGTGTCCTTTCCCAGTGACAGCAGGGGCAGCAAGGCACGTATTGTATTGTTGCCATCGAGGATAACAAGATGTTTTTTTATCATATTGCATGAATTAATCCCTCTACATCATGTCATCTTGCTTAAGGCATTACTCTGTTTTTAACTTAATACTCTAGATGCATGCTGGATAGCGGTCGATGAGTGGAGTAATAGTAGTAGATGCAGAATCGTTTCGATCTACTTGTCTCGGACGTGATGCCTATACACATGATCATACCTAGATATACTCATAATTATGCTCAATTCTGTCAATTGCTCAACAGTAATTTGTTCACCCACCGTAGAATACTTATGCTCTTGAGAGAAGCCACTAGTGAAACCTATGGCCCCTGGGTCTATTCTCATCATATCAATCTCCATTACTTTATTACTTGCTCTGTTTTTACTTTGCCTTTTACTTTTTACTTTGCATCTCCATATAAAAAATACCAAAAATATTATTTATCATCTCTATCAGATCTCACCCTCGTAAGTGACCGTGAAGGGATTGACAACCCCTAATCGCGTTGGTTTCAAGTAGCTATCATTTTGTGTAGGTACGAGGGACTCGTGCGTGATCTCCTACTGGATTGATACCTTGGTTCTCAAAAACTAAGGGAAATACTTACGCTACTTTACTGCATTATCCTCTCCTCTTCGGGGAAATCCAACGTAGAGCTCAAGAGGTAGCAAGAAGAATTTCTGGCGCCGTTGCCGGGGAGTTTGCGCAAAAGTCAACCATACCAAGTACCCATCACAATCCTTATCTCTCGCATTACATTATTTGCCTCTCATTTTCCTCTCCCCCACTTCACCCTTGCCGTTTTATTCGCCCTCTCTTTTCCAATCTCCTCCTCTCTTTCCCTTTCGCCATTTTCTTGTTTGCCTTTTTGTTTGCTTGTGTGTTGGATTACTTGTTGCCATGGCGCAAGATAATACCAAATTGTGTGACTTCTCGAATGCCAATAATAATGATTTCCTTAGTACTCCGATTGCTCCTCTTAATAACGATGAGTCTTGTGAAATCAATACCGCTCTGCTGAATCTTGTTATGAAAGATCAATTCGCCGGCCTTCCTAGTGAAGATGCCGCTACTCATCTAAATAATTTTGTTGATTTGTGTGATATGCAAAAGAAGAAAGATACGGATAATAATATTGTCAAATTGAAGTTATTTCCATTTTCACTTAGAGATCGTGCTAAAGTTTGGTTTTCATCTTTGCCTAAAAATAGTATTAATTCTTGGAACAAGTGCAAAGATGCTTTTATCTCTAAGTATTTTCCTCCTGCTAAGATCATCACTCTTAGGAACGATATCATGAATTTTAAACAACTTGATCATGAGCATGTTGCCCAATCTTGGGAAAGAATGAAATTGATGCTTCGCAATTGCCCTACTCATGGTTTGAATTTATGGATGATCATACAAATTTTTTATGCCGGATTAAATTTTGCTTCTAGAAATCTTTTAGATTCGGCCGCGGGAGGCACGTTTATGGAAATTACATTATGAGATGCTACAAAATTACTTGATAATATTATGGCTAATTATTCTCAATGGCACACCGAAAGATCTTCTAGTAAAAAGGTGCATGCTATAGAAGAAATCAATGTTTTTGAGTGAAAAGATGGATGAACTTATGAAGATGTTTGCTACTAAAAATACTTCTCTTGATACCAATGATATGCCTTTATCTACTTTGATTGAGAATAATAATGAATCTATGGATGTGAATTTTGTTGGTAGGAATAGTTTTGGAAATAATGCGTATAGAGGGAATTTTAATCCTAGGCCTTATCCTAGTAATCCTTCTAATAATTATGGAAATTCCTACAAGAACTCTTATGGAAATTTTAACAAGATGCCCTCTGAATTTGAGAGTAGTGTTAAAGAGTTTATGAATTCACAAAAGAGTTTTAATGCTTTGCTTGAAGAGAAATTGCTTAAAGTTGATGATTTGGCTAGGAACGTTGATAGAATTTCTCTTGAAATTTATTCTTTAAAGCTTAGATCTATTCCTCCTAAGCATGATATCAATGAGTCCCTCAAAGCCATGAGAATTTCCATTGATGAGTGCAAAGAAAGAACCGCTAGGATGCGTGCTTCCAAAGATGCTTTTATTAACGCGTGTTCTTCCAATTCCTATGAAAATCAAGATGAAGATCTAAAAGTTATTGGTGTGTCCCCTATTAAATCTTTTTTTTGCAATATGAATCTTGATGAAACTGAATATGATCTTCCTTTACCTAGAAGGCGTTCTAAGAATTCAGACTTTCTAGATCTTGATGATGAAATTGATGAAAGTGGGATTGAAAGAAATAAAAACCTAGATGTTGCTAAACCCACTATTTTGGATCTCAAGGAATTTAATTATGAAAATTGCTCTTTTATTGCTTGTATTTCCTTGCTGCAATCCGTGCTAGATTCTCCTCATGCTTATAGTCAAAATAAGGCCTTTACCGAACACATTGTTGATGCCTTGATGCAATCTTATGAAGAAAAACTTGAGTTGAAAGTTTCTATCCCTAGAAAACTCTATGATGAGTGGGAACCTACTATCAAACTTAAAATTAAAGATTATGAGTTTCATGCTTCGTGTGATTTGGGTGCTAGTGTCTCCAGTATTCCCAAAACTTTGTGTGATTTGCTAGATTTCCGTGACTTTGAAGATTGCTCTCTAAACTTGCATCTTGCGGATTCCACTATTAAAAAGCCTATGGGAAGAATTAATGATGTTCTTATTGTTGCAAATAGGAATTATGTGCCCATAGATTTTATCGTTCTTGATATAGATTGCAATCCTTCATGTCCTATTATTCTTGGTAGACCTTTCCTTAGAATGATTGGTGCGATTATTGATATGAAGGAAGGGAATATTAGATTCAAATTTCCCTTGAGAAAGGGTATGGAACACTTCCCTAGAAAGAAAATAAAATTACCATATGAATCTATCATGAGAGCCACTTATGGATTGCCTACCAAAGATGGCAATACCTAGATCTATCCTTGCTTTTATGCCTAGCTAGGGGCGTTAAACGATAGCGCTTGTTGGGAGGCAACCCAATTTTATTTTTTATTCTTTGTTTTTGTTCCTGTTTTGTTAAATTTTGATTCTACTTTCTGTTTAGATGTGTTTTTATGTTTTAATTAGTGTTTGTGCCAAGTAGAACCTATAGGATAACGTACGATGATAGTTGGTTTGATTCTGCTGAAAAACAGAAACTTTGCGCTCACGAGAAAAAATTCAATAAATCACAGAAATGTGATTTTGCATTAATTATTTTTGATTCTGATCAATAAACAAAGTTTCTAGTACTTCCTATTTTGGTAGAATTGTTACAGTTCCAGAAGTTTGCGTTAGTTACAGATTGCTACAGACTGTTCTGTTTTTGACAGATTCTGTTTTTCGTGTGTTGTTTACTTATTTCAATGCATCTATGGCTAATAAATTAGTTTATAAACCATAAGGAAGTTGGAATACAGTAGGTTTAACACCAATATAAATAAAGAATTAGTTCATTACAGTACCTTAAATTAGTCTTTTGTTTTCTTTCACTAACGGAGCTCACGAGATTTCTATTGAGTTTTGTGTTGTGAAGTTTTCAAGTTTTGGGTGAATTCTTTTGATGGATTATGAAACAAAGAGTGGCAAGAGCCTAAGCTTGGGCATGCACATGGCACCCCCAAGATAATCCAAGGACACCAAAAAGTCAAAGCTTGGGGATGCCCCGGAAGGCATCCCACTCTTTCGTCTACTTCCATCGGTAATTTACTTGGAGCTATATTTTTATTCACCACATGTTATGTGTTTTGCTTGGAGCGTCTTTGTAACGCCCCAGATATACTTTCCATATTTGTATCCAACTCTTGCCGTCTCCGGCGCTAAGTTATATTTATTTCTCGGGTTCGGGTCTTTGTCTCCGTGTGTTGTTTTTATTTTTCGTGCATATCTTATCATGTCATCACGTGCATTGCATTTGCATACATGTTCATCTCATGCATTCGAGCATTTTCCCCGTTGTCCGTTTTGCATTCCGGTGCTTCGTTCTCCTCCGGTGGCCTTTTCTAGCTTTCTTTCGTGTGTGGGGATCAAACATTTCCGGATTGTACCGAGACTTGCCATGCGGCCTTGGTTTACTACCGGTAGACCGCCTGTCAAGTTTCGTATCATTTGGACTTCGTTTGATACTCCAACGGTTAACCGAGGGACCGAAAAGGCCTCGTGTGTGTTGCAGCCCAACACCCCTCCAAATTTAGCCCAAAACCCACCAAACTCTGCTCCATGTCCTAGAGCGTTCGATCACGATCGCGTGGGCGAAAACCGCACCTCATTTGGACTCTCCTAGCTCCCTCTATGCCTATATATACACCCCTCCTTTCGGATCTCGTCTTCCTCCCCGTCCTCCTCCTAAAAAAACAGATCTCCCCGCGCCGACGGACGTGTCCGGCCCGCGCCGGACAGCGTCCGCTCCACCCCGCCGCCACTCAGCCGCCGCCACGTGGCCCAGGGGAC
>NC_041383.1:457191151-457198526 GCF_002162155.2 Triticum dicoccoides
CTCCTCGTCTCCGGCGCCCGGCGCCGCCGTGGGCCGCCGCCCCGCCACCGCTCGCCGCCCCTCCGCCGGCCTCCTCGCCGCCCGCGGCCGCCACCACCGACGCCCGGCCGCCGCCGCGCCCCTCCGCCGCCTCCTCGCCGCCTCCTCGTCGCCGGCAGCCGCCACGGCCACGGCCCCCTCGCCGGCGAGCTACAGGAGCTCCGGCGTGAACAGTACTCCGGCGCCGCCTCGGGATCCGTGCGCTGGATCTAGATCTGGGGTTGACCCCCTCTCCCCCGAAACCCTAACTCCCAGATTTTTTATGCATTCTTTGACTGCTCGTATCTCCGCAACCGTAGCTCCGTTTTGGGCGTATGATATATCAAAATCTTCGCCTCGACATGTACATCATTTCATTCCATTGCATCTTTTACATTTGAGGTCATCTTGTTGCCCAGAATGCTGTTAGAAGGAGGCTTCGTGGGTTAAATTGCAGATCCATTAGTTCATCATGCACTTTTGTCATTTTTGCCATGTTTAATTCGTGCGTGATATGCCTGTGCCCCTTTGGGATGAACTGTTAAGCATTTTGTCTTCTTTCCAGAGGTGCCACCCATGCATTTTTAGGATGTGTGTGTTGTCTTGTGCAAGCTTGCGAAGAGAGGTACCTGAGAATGCAGATTTCAGGGACTTAGTGATTTTCACTAAGTCTGGGATATTTTAGTTCATGATGCTATATGTCCAGCTTGTTTCCTAGTGATCCGTGCCTCTTTTGAGGATGATCAATATGGAAGTTTTGATATTTATGTTATGCTCTATCAATCCATGTCTTTGTTTGCATATGTGGAGTGCTCTAGGTTGACTCAATCGAGCTCAACTTTTGCTTCGTTGTTAATCTGGGCAGATCGTCAACTTGTTTGCGATTTTGCCGATGCTATTGTTAGTGATCCGTGCATGCTATGCCATTGTTCTTTCCATGTCTAGCCTGTATTTTGTGTCTTATTAATGTATGTATGATTGCCTTGCCATGACTTGCACCGTGGTGAGTGCATCGAGCTTGTTTACATGCCTTCGTGAGTTATATTTCAGCATGTCTCAGTTTTCACTAAGTCTGAAAACTGATTGTGTTTTAGCTATGTTCGTGTGCCCGTTAATATATTTTGTGATCCCTTTTGGCCCCAGGTCACTTTGGGTGTTTTGTTAAGCTTGTTGAGTAGCTCCATGCCATGGTCTTACTTGTCATATTAAGGTCATGTATCATGTTGTTTTGCTGCTCCGAAGAGAGCATCGTGATCTGAAATTTCAGACTAGTGTTAATTTCACTAAGTCTGGAATCTGTTTTGCATTTGCGTTTTAGCCATGCTTGTTTGAACCTCTTAATGGATGAATTGGCCGTGGCTCAGTGCTAGTCTTTTGTTAACCATCTTGTGTACATCACTGCCATGTATTTTGTTTTGATGTTTGGTGGTTGTAGCATGTTCATTTCGTTGCATTTAGATGCCTACTTGCTGTAAATCGCAGACCGGTGTCATATCTTAAAACGCTTGCCATTTCCAAACCGTAACTCCGATTTCAATGATCTTTATATCGTTTTCAAGAGATTTCATCCCCTCTATCCAGTGGCACACTTGGTTTTCCAAGTTGATGCCAGGTTCATGCTTTTCCTGTCATATCTTGCATTTCGCATCCCGCATAGCATATCGTCATTTCATCATATTGCTTGGTCTTGCACGTGGTTGATTGTATCCTTGTTGCTTGTTTGTCTTGTTGGGTAGAGCCGGGAGACGAGTTCGCTACCGAGGAGCCCGTTGAGTTTTCTTGTGAGGATCCAGTCAACTCTGACAACTGTGCAGGCAAGATGATCATACCCTCGAAATCACTACTATCTTTGCTATGCTAGTTTGCTCGCTCTTTTGCTTTGCCACTGCTACGATGCCTACCTTTTGCTTGTCAGCCTCCCAATTGCCATGTTGAACCTCTAACCCACCATTGTCCTAGCAAACCGTTGATTGGCTATGTTACCGCTTTGCTCAGCCCTTCTTATAGCGTTGTTAGTTGCAGGTGAAGATTGGAGCTGTTCCTTGTTGGAACATTTATTTTCCTTGTTGGGATATCATTATATTGCTATGTTATCGTAATGCATCTATATACCTGGTAAAGGGTGGAAGGCTCGGCCTCTCGCCTAGTGTTTTGTTCCACTCTTGCCGCCCTAGTTTCCGTCATATCGGTGTTATGTTCCCGGATTGTTGCGTCCCTTACGCGGTTGGGCTATAATGGGAACCCCTTGATAGTTCGCCTTGATTAAAGCTTTTCCAGCAATGCCCAGCATTAGTTTTACCATTTTCCACCTAGCCTCTTTTTCCCTTGGGTTTCCGGAGCCCGAAGGTCATCTTATTTTAACCCCCCCCGGGCCAGTGCTCCTCTGAGCGTTGGTTCAAACTAGAGTCCTGTGCAGCGCCCCCTCGGGGAAACTCGAGGTTTGGTTTTAGTTGTATGGAGCGCTCATCTGAGTGTGCCCTGAGAAAGAGATATGTGCAGCTCCTATCGGGATTTGTCGGCACATTCGGGCGGTGTTGCTGGTCTTGTTTTAACCTGTCGAATTGTCTTGTTGCACCGGGTTGCCGAGTCTGATCGGTGTGTCTCGGGTGGAGGTCTATTCCTTCGTTGACCGTGAGAGCTTGTCATGGGCTAAGTTGGGACCCCCTGCAGGGATTGAACTTTCGAAAGCCGTGCCCGCGGTTATGGGCAAATGGGAATTTGTTAATGTCCGGTTGTAGATAACTATAATCTTAATTAATTAAAATGAATCAACTGAGTGTGTTGCCGTGATGGCCTCTTCTCGGCGGAGTCCGGGAAGTGGACACGGTGTTGGAGTTATGCTTGCACAGGTTGTTCCTCTAGATTCTCGCTCGCGCCTTGCCTCCTCTTCTCGCTCTCTTTTGCGGATAAGTTAGCCACCACATATGCTAGTCGCTTGCTGCAGCTCCACATATATTTGCCTTATCCATTCCTATAAGCTTAAATAGTTTTGATCGCGAGGGTGTGAGATTGCTGAGTCCCTGTGGCTCACAGATACTATAACTCCAGATGCAGGTCCAGGTGATTTCGCTCCAGGTGACGAGTACGAGCTCAAGTGGGAGTTCGACGAGGACTCTCAGCGTTATTATGTTTCCTTTCCCGATGATCAGTAGTGGTGCCTAGTTGGGGATCGATTCAGGGCCTTGTCGCACGTTGGGTTCTTTTCTATTTTGGCGCCGTAGTCGGGCCATGAGTGTTTGTTTGATGGATGTTATTTATGTACTCTGATGTGACGTGGCGAGTGTAAGCCAACTATGTTATCTCCCCCTTTTATTATGTATTACATGGGATGTTGTAATGATTGCCTGACTTGCGACATTGCTTTCAATGCGGTTATGTCTCTAAGTCGTGCCTCGACACGTGGGAGCTATAGCCGCATCGAGGGCGTTACAAGTTGGTAATCAGAGCCTTCCCCGACCTTAGGAGCCCCCATTGCTTGATCATTTTTAGCAGCCGAGTTGTGTCTAGAAAAATGTTTTGAGTCCTTAGGAATTATATATCGGAGAGCTTAGGAATTCTTTTTACTTCTCAGTCTCCTCATCGCTCTGGTAAGGCATCCTGACGTAGAGTTTTGACTCTTCTCTTCTCAAATTTCACAAAAAAAATTTTAGGATCACGCGAGTATTTTGGATTTGTTCCGATGGTTTTGTGACGAGAACATTGTTCTTGGTGGCTCCTGTCTTTAGGGTTTGTGGCAGTGTCCCGGGGAGTTGAGCTCCGAGGTGTTGTCGTCACAATTTTATCGTTGCAATTCTGGTATACTTGAGATATGTGCGCGACATCGGAAATCTCTTTTATGCAGTTCGTTGGTGAGATAACCTCGACGCCACCCAGTACTGGGGCGGGAGTTCGGGAGTATCGCCATAACTTGTATAACGGATGCTTTTCGAAGGTTGAGGTAGATGGTTTCCGAAGTTTTCTTGGTTATGTGTTGAAGGATGGATACAGCTGGATGTAGGATTTGCTAGTTTGGGTGAGATATTATGCTTCCCCTGTATCCCCAACACCTGATTGCATAACCGGAAAGGTTCGGGAGTTTCATAGGTGGGAATTCTAGTAGCTCTAGTTCTTCTTCCACGGATATTGGTTTGAGATTGGGATTTCTTACCGATTATTCGTTCTTGATCCGTACCTTGTTGAATTATTTCTCTACCTTAATTCTATGTGGCTTCTCAATTTATGGATATGTGACCATTTGACTTATATTGATCTTATTCTCGGAATGGATTGGCTTTCTAAGCACAAGGCACATCTTGACTGTGCTGCCAGGCAGATTCAATTGACTCATTCGTCTGAGGATGTCATTGTCCTTGCCGCTCGGGATAATACCATCCGGTTGTTTTCTCTCAATGAGAAGGGTGAATTGGATGCTATTTCGCAGATTCCGGTTGTTTGTGAGTATCAAGACGTCTTTCCAGAAGAGCTCCCAGGAATGCCTCCGCACCGGCCAGTTGAATTCGTTATTGAACTTGAGCCTGGCACGGAACCTGTGTGCAAACGTCCTTACAAGCTCGGACCTGAAGAGTTGAAGGAGCTGAAGAAACAACTCGATGAGCAAGAAAGATTGGGTCTCATTCGGCCTAGTACTTCTCCGTGGGGTTGTGGTGTTCTTTTCGTGAAGAAGAAGGATGGATCGAGTCGACTTTGTGTTGATTACCGTCCAGTAAATAAGAAGACCATCAAGAACAAATACCCACTTCCCAACATCAATGAGCTGTTCGAACAACTCAAGGGTGCTCAAGTATTCTCCAAGCTTGATCTCCGTATGGGTTATCATCAGATTCGTATTCGTGAGCAAGATATTCCCAAGACGGCGTTCAGAACAAGCTTTGGTTCATATGAATACACCGTCATGTCTTTTGGCCTCGCCAACGCTCCTCCGACGTTCTCTCGCATGATGAACTTCATCTTCAGCCCCTACACCAATGACTTCGTTTTGGTCTATCTCGACGACATTCTGGTTTTCTCGAAGAACAAGGAAGATCATGCCAAGCACTTGCGTTTGGTTCTTGACAAGCTCAGGGAACATCAGTTCTACGCCAAGTTCTCCAAGTGTGAATTTTGGCTCGATGAGGTTCTTTATCTTGGTCATATCATCTCTGCCAAGGGTATTTCCGTGAATCCTGAGAAGGTGTCTGCAATTGTGAATTGGGAACCTCCTCAGAACGTAAAGCAACTCCGCAGTTTCCTCGGTCTCGCAAGCTATTGCAGAAGATTCGTTGAAAACTTTTCTAAGATCGCCAAGCCTCTCTCAAATCTTCTTAAGAAGCACGTCAAGTACGTTTGGTCTCCGGAGTGTGATATTGCTTTCAACACTTTGAAAGATAAATTGATCACTGCTCCAGTTCTGACTCCGCCTGATGAAACCAAGCCGTACGAGGTCTTTTGTGATGCCTCTCTCCAAGGTCTCGGTGCTGTACTGATGCAAGAGAAGAAAGTTGTCGCTTATACCTCTCGCCAGTTGAAGCCTAATGAGAAGAACTACCCCACTCATGATCTCGAGTTGGCGGCAGTTGTGCACGCTTTGTTGACTTGGAGACATCTTCTATTGGGAAGGAAAGTGGATATTTTCACTGATCACAAGAGTCTCAAGTACATCTTCACTCAGCCTAATCTCAACCTCAGGCAGACTCGATGGGTCGAAATGATTCAAGAGTACAATCCGAGTATCGAGTATACTCCAGGCAAGGCTAATGTGATTGCTGACGCTTTGAGCAGAAAAGCATATTGCAACAGTCTGATTCTCAAGCCTTATCAACCCGAGCTTTGTGAAGCTTTCCGCAAACTTAATCTGCAAGTTGTTCCTCAAGGTTTCCTCGCCAACCTTCAAGTTTCTCCTACCTTGGAAGACCAGATTCTCGAAGACATGCTCAGGGCTTGTGTGATTTCTTTCGGCATGAAGTGGGAGGACTGTCTTCCTTATGCTGAATTCTCATACAACAACAACTTTCAAGCAAGTTCGGGCAAGGCCCCCTTTGAAATTCTATATGGCAGGAAGTGCCGTACCCCTCTCAACTGGTCTGAAACCGGTGAACGTCAGCTGCTGGGTAATGACCTGATCACAGAGGCAGAAGAAATGTGCAAGGTCATTCGTGATAACCTCAAAGCAGCCCAGTCCCGCCAGAAGAGCTACTATGACAGTAAGCACCGTGATCTGGCTTTCGAGATCGGAGATCACGTTTACCTCCGTGTCTCTCCTATGAAAGGTACTCGTCGCTTCGGTATCAAAGGGAAGCTTGCCCCCAGATATGTCGGGCCTTTCAATATCGTCAGCAAGAGAGGCGACCTCGCCTATCAACTTGAGCTTCCTTCAAACTTTGCAAATGTTCATGATGTGTTCCACGTCTCTCAGCTTCGGAAGTGTTTCAAGACTCCTGACCGCACCGTCAACTTCGAGGACATTGAGCTCCAAGAAGATCTCTCTTATCGTGAGCATCCAGTTGCTATTCTTGAAGAGACTGAACGCAAGACTCGCAACAAGGCAATCAAATTTCTCAAAGTCAAGTGGTCTCACCATTCCGATCGTGAAGCTACCTGGG
This sequence comes from Triticum dicoccoides, assembly GCF_002162155.2. Taxonomy (NCBI): domain Eukaryota; kingdom Viridiplantae; phylum Streptophyta; class Magnoliopsida; order Poales; family Poaceae; genus Triticum; species Triticum dicoccoides. The sequence goes on from NC_041383.1 coordinate 457,197,748, forward strand.
AACGCGAGGATCACCTCCGTTCTGAGTACCCGGAGTTCTTTCAGTCCTAGATCTTGGGACGAGATCTTTTCATAGTGGTGGAGTGTTGTAACGCCCCAAATATACTTTCCATATTTGTATCCAACTCTTGCCGTCTCCGGCGCTAAGTTATATTTATTTCTCGGGTTCGGGTCTTTGTCTCCGTGTGTTGTTTTTCTTTTTCGTGCATCTCTTATCATGTCATCACGTGCATTGCATTTGCATACATGTTCATCTCATGCATTCGAGCATTTTCCCCGTTGTCCGTTTTGCATTCCGGCGCTTCGTTCTCCTCCGGTGGCCTTTTCTAGCTTTCTTTCGTGTGTGGGGATCAAACATTTCCGGATTGTACCGAGACATGCCATGCGGCCTTGGTTTACTACCGGTAGACCGCCTGTCAAGTTTCGTATCATTTGGACTTCGTTTGATACTCCAACGGTTAACCGAGGGACCGAAAAGGCCTCGTGTGTGTTGCAGCCCAACATCCCTCCAAATTTGGCCCAAAACCCACCAAACTCTGCTCCATGTCCTAGAGCGTTCGATCACGATCGCGTGGGCGAAAACCGCACCTCATTTGGACTCTCCTAGCTCCCTCTATGCCTATATATACACCCCTCCTTTCGGATCTCGTCTTCCTCCCCGTCCTCCTCCTAAAAAAAAACAGATCTCCCCGCGCCGACGGACGTGTCCGGCCCGCGCCGGACAGCGTCCGCTCCACCCCGCCGCCACTCAGCCGCCGCCACGTGGCCCGGGGGACCGCT